>NW_025939125.1:18446-193569 GCF_000764305.2 Hyalella azteca | reverse complement strand
CTGACGCGTAGTGAAGTGTTTTGAGAGTCATGTGAAGGCAACAGAACTTACGTAACGCATACGGTTTTTTTTATAGTTTTTCATTTCTTGATGCTTCCTTAATGTGTCGGAATATACCGCGTTTACCCTAGTTCATGTGGTTGGAATTTAGTTTGGAATATTACTATATTAGGGCACCTGCAAAAATGGCAGCCTTGGCAGGTGCAAACTATCATTTTATAAGATTTACAAAAAAATTGCAGGCAGAACTGCATAGTGACAAACCACTGATTTTTTAGAAACAGTTCATTATTAATTTCCCCATTTACTTACAAATTAAACTAATTTTTTATGTATGATAATGCAGGTAGGGTAAATGCGGTATATTCCAACATCGTGGGTAATTCCGTCACCTCTTTAGTTTTTCCTTTATATTAAGCTTTGTTTTAGTTCCATGCGCTCGTTGATGGTTGAAAATTGAAATGGCAACGTCATAGATTTACGTGTCAAACTACTGCAAAAACACTAGGTCTTGGCCATCTAGCAGGAAAATATTGAGATCCAAAGAGAGACAATGCACGCTACCCAGTGAGATCATCGAAAAATGTGTCAAATTTGACAGTTGACCTTGCTCTACCAAATAGTGAATAACTGTTTGTATAGGAAGAAATGAAGAATATTATGGTTTGAGACTTTTAAATACGTCTGTGAATATATTAGGAATCCTTTAAGTATACTTGTATATGCTGATTTCAAGTGGTAAATAAATTAATAGATGATTAAGTTGAGAAATGGATTTAGACATATGAAAACTAATTCCGTCACTACTTGAATTGGACACACACAGATCGTTCCAAGCTGTGTTGTTAAGCGTAATTAAGTAGTGTTCAATATTCATTAGTGTTCTAATTCAAAGCTGTGTTGTATTCCAATACAGCTCACACAGCAAACGGAATTCGAACACGTGGATGACGGCATTACGTATCAGTAGAATTTGAAGCGCGGACCGAATACGCCTCACCACATGCTGAATATTGCCACACACAGTGACGGAATAATAGGGATTTGGTAGGTTTCCATTCTAAAGGCTTTTAAATAAATATGGCAACATTTTGTGACGTTTCGTTGTTGCTGACACGTAGTGCGGTGTTTTGAGAGTCACATAAAGCAAACAGAACTTGAGTAACGCATACGGTTATTTTTTTATAGTTTTTCATTTCTCGATGCGTCCTTAATGTGACGGAATATACCGCGTTTACCCTATCCAAGATACCTACTTTACTGGTCTACATACATATGGAACCCAAAAATGAACTTGAGGGAGAGTCTAAAAAACTCTGCTTTGCCACTATGCCCCGCAGAAGTATGCTGATTTTCTTATTTTATGATTTATTTTTCTTGTTTGGCAAGGATACAAGGGATCATAAAATTTTGTTGAGTTGACTGGTATTACTTTAGATTAAGTGCATCCAAAAAAAAGGTGTTTTTTTTTTAAATTATATGTTTGGGATGTAGATTAAGAATCTGAAATCCGTTTGGCATTCGGCGTCAGAAATTTTTAATGGAACCTGTTCCTAACTGGACCTAACCTGCGAGGTTTTCGTTGATCGGCTAGGTTTTTTCTATGTGGCCGGAAAAACCTAGCCAATAGGTTTTTTCTATGTTTGGAGTCCGTCCGGTGGCTGGAATAACCTAGCCAATCAACGAAAACCTCGCAGATTAGGTCCAGTTAGGAACAGGTTCCATTAAAAATTTCCAATGCTGACCGCCAAAAACAGATTTCAGATTCTTAATCTACACCCCATAAAACATATAATTAGGAAAAACTTTTTTTTTGCATTCACTTAATCAAAAGTTTTACCAGTTGACTGTAACATCTGCATTCTGCAGGCACAAGTGTTGTATCATTCATGGGTGGCCTTTGCCTGATTTTCCTGAATGGGACTGGATCACTGGGAGCCTGGAATCTTGCAGCTCCAAGATTGGCAGAAAAGCTCTAGTTGCAGCCAGGCATGGAATATATCTACTTGGCAAGCTGCGACTGGATTTTTTGGGCCATGGTTTTATGGGTTTGCCAGCCGTGATTCCATTTCTTTGAGCCGTGATTCCATTTCTTTGAGCCTTGATTCCATTTCTTTGAGCCGTGATTCCATTTCTTTGAGCTGTGATTTTATTTCCTTGAGCCGTGATTCCATTTCTTTGAGCCGTGATTCCATTTCTTTGAGCCGTGATTCCATTTCTTTGAGCCATGATTCCATTTCTTTGAGCCGTGATTCCATTTCTTTGAGCCGTGATTCCATTTCTTTGAGCCGTGATTCCATTTCTTTGAGCCGTGATTCCATTTCTTTGAGCCGTGATTCCATTCTTCGAGCCGTGATTCCATTTATTGAGCTGTGAATTCCATAATTCCATATTTTGGCCATGAAAAGAAACTTATTTTCAAAGTCCCATGCACATGTTACCCCAAATCTCTAATTTTACCCTGATAAGTCATCTAACAGCAACACTAACATTTGTCTTCACTTAAGTGGCAACTGATTACATGATATTGCTATCTGACCGATCTGATGTGACCACAACTATGCGATGTTCTAGGAAACATTTTTGATGATGAAATGACATTTTTGCAACGTGCAAATCGTGATTTCTTTCAATCAAACAAAAATACATGACATTAGAACCCTGAGATTTCAGAAAAAAATAGGATTTTTCATTTTCCTGACCTGGTTGCAGCTTGGTAATTCAAAATATTGCATGCCTTTTTCCAAAAAAACTATCTGATTTTTCTTTTGATTTTTTTCATGAACAATTCTGCTGAATAATGATGATACATTACTTTATGTAATTTAAAACATATACTTTTTAAAAATGTTTATAAAATGCTATATTTTTTCTAAGTTCCTTAAGACAAACTGGAAAGGCAGAAAAAAATGCCTCAAAGCATAGTGGCATAGCAGAGACGTGTGTAGACTTGTCCTTTTTTATTAACCTGGTTCCAGCACAACATAAAATTCATATATGTAGATATTAATACAATTTTGAACTGGGTCATGGAAATTAAAAATAAACCACTGTTTTAAAAAATTGTTGCTTAGTATCCTTAGTATTATTAGTATTGCAATGAATATGTTCTAAAAAAAAAGATATCTCCACTATTGCCAAAAATTCTCACAATTTCACCAATAATGTTTTTAATACTGCAGCAAATGATAAGATGAACATCAAATCTTTCATGGCATATGGCACATCATGAGAGGATGTGTTCGAATGAGATGTTCCACTTCCTGTTTGGGTAATGTCAAATTCAATTTCATAATAAATAGATTTGATCCACACTGAGATTTATATTATGGAAAGCTGTTATAAAGTTTGAACACCTCTTTATATGTGTCCAGATGTGAATTTTTTCTTGTTTTTGCTTGATTTTGTCAATATTGTCTAACTAACTCCACTTTAGATTTGGAATGATTTGTCCCCCATTGTGAGTTTTTGAACGTCTAATGTAATTCAGAAAATGTTGGTAGTTTAGAAGCAGCAATTATTTTACTTATATAAATCAAAGAGGGCTTAGTCATAGTCATGAAGGATATAGTGTAGGAAAGTTGAGTAGCACTGATGCTTTCAGTATTCCAATCCCAAAAATTAGTGTTAAGTATTTAGAATTCATAATTGGATTAACAAAATAGAATGATAATTAACTTTAGAGATGAATAAACATAATGCAAATATTGATGATCAGTTATTAAGATCAGAAACATGATTTAAAATGGTTTCTTCATTTATAGGACCAACGCCTAAACAAGTTCGGGGAGCATCTGGCCAAAATTTTATCTCGGCTTTTTACTGACGAATCACTTTGAAACTTGGTACACATGTCTAAAACCAAAACATAGACAGCTTTTATTCATGTAAATTTTTTGAAAAAATGAAGGAAAACATGAAATTCTTCGAAAAAGGCCAAAAAAGAGGGTACTGTAGAAATCTATCTCCTCCTAGGATTTTCAAACTACAACATCAACATCGAGACGCATATCATTCAATGCATAAAGACCATATCTATTGATTTATTGTAGCTATTTTTGAAATTCAAATTTTTGTGGGTGGGGGAGCATTTTTCATAAAATTTTTTTATTTTCCCCAATTTCCCCCCCTCCCCCCTTCTCCCCCCCTTTTAAAATATTTTCAAAACTATAGCAAAACTAAAAAAAGCTCTAATAAATTCATAGATCTTCTATTAGCAAATTGAACGGTGTATCTCTCATTGCTGTAGCTTAAAAACTCTAGGAGATAGGTTTGCAGTGACATTAAGTTAACTTTTCAGTAGAGCCCGACAAAGTACCGGGCACCTCAAAATGGGCGTTCAAGGTGGCAAGAATGCAAGACTAGGCAATACTGGAGCTCAATTCCTGTCAAGGATGGTGTGAACGATGGCACACGAACCCTCCCATACGACTGCAGGCGGGTAACTGAAGCACATTGTGTTTGGACTAGCTATTTAAGTGTGCTACTGGGAATTTCACACCTATCTTAGATGTGAAAGAACTCCAACACCCCCCACCCTTTCGCGATCTGTCATGAACGCATAAATCCACTTACAGAGATGGTTTTGGTACTGTTTGATAGGCCAGAATGTCAGCTTTAAGATGAGACCAAAAATCAGAAAAGTCAAAATTGAAAAATTTAGGCCAGATGCTCCCTGTAAGCAAGAGATATTTGTGATTTTAATGCTCAATCTTTGCTAAAGTTATATTGACCAATCAGTGGCAGAACAATGCAACACTTTTGCTGCTAATCAATGCTTGGGTTGGTTAACATGTGTTTCTACACTGCAGGCAGTAAAAAAGCATTGTGGGAATGAAGGTAAAATTGTCATCCATACATGCACCCCAAATTAAATTACAATGAATGGATTTGGTAATTATTTCATGAATCCTGTTTATACATGGGAATGGACATGTTCCTACTATTTCAGAATCTGTTCTTGAATAGACTTGTGAAAACTGAACTTCTATTGTCAACGGAGTCTTTTGAAATGACAAAATACGTAGTTTTAAGATATTTAAGAGAGTGAGAACATTGAGAGAGTTGTTGGAAAAATTTGTTTCTTGGCATAAAGGTCCAAGTATATTTTAAACATTCATCAGAGATATGCAAATGCAAATTTTAATTCAATTCAACTGAATATGCAGTATATTAAAGGCTTTATTACTAAAACATTCATTTCAGTTGATTACTAAGAGATTCCCATTCCATTTGATTCCACTTCAGTTCATTAACACGTTGACTACGTATTGGTACATATGCATACCACAAAATGTATTTCTCCAGGAGGTTGCCTAAAATCAGCCACATCCGAAAACAAAAAAGGCCATAAAAGGCTGATAATTCAATGTACCGTAAAATGGGGTAACTTAGACCGGCGGGGGTAACTTAGACCACTTTTCGTTTTTTTAACAAAAACCCCCACAACTCAAAAACTATTTGACATAGAAAAATTTTGTCAATGGGCATTAAAGGTGGAGTTATTTTACCAAAAAATATAATTGATTTTACCACCCGGTCTAAGTTACCACAAGAGCTGGGGTAACAAAGACCATCACTTTTTTTGAAATTACATAAAGACTATGAGAGGCAGGAGCCAGCAATTTATGGTGAGTGAAGCTAGAGTATAGACCTGTATTTTGCATGTTTCAATTCAAGTTTAATTTAGCTAGTAAAAAAATGGCATCATTTATAAAAAAAAGTGGTCTAAGTTACCCCATTTTATGGTATACTAGTTTATTTATTGGTTCTGCTATAAAAATTCCATTTATTTTCTTTTGCAGTATTTAAAATTTAATTAGGTTGTACCCCTATCATAAATTTTAGCCAGCCAAAGTAATTGAGAAAAAACTAAATCATGGAATTTGTCCGGAAAAAATTACCGTCTGGCAACCCTGCTTAAAAAAAGTAAAAAAAAATGAAATGATCGTACAAGATGAAGCAATCGTAGTCAACATGTTAATCAAAGAGATTGCCAGTGCTGCCTGAAAATTTACCAGAATGTTTCTAATACAAGATAGTTGGCAAGTGTATATTGAAATGCCAACCATTATTTGGAAAAGTTCAGTTACATGGGTGCTTTCAGTGTATGAACATGTATGTGATTTTGCTCCCTATAAAAGCTTATGCAGTGTGCATCATGTTAAACTCTTACTGATGGCAGGATTTGTTATTAATTCATGAATGTTAGTTGTTCTGCTTGACTTGGAGATCAATTGTTAATGAACTATTATTTAATCTGATTAAAATTTTAAAGTGTGGCAAACTTTATTCTCGACTCTTTTCAAGTGCAAATTTAATCCCTCCTATTTTTTATCCTTTCTATCTTAACTAAATTTTTTGGACCACAAAAGTGAAGGAGGCAGATCAAAAATAGTATATGAAAAATCTTGCCCATAACAATGGTCCTTACCTGATTTCTTCAATGAAAAATATCAGATACTGTATTGTTATTAATCCCTGTGATTTCCAAATATCAGCCTTGAAATGATGGTGCTTGTGTACATATAGTCTGGCATTTCATGTTGCTAAGAAAACGCTTTGCAAATTTTATCTGAAATAACTTCTTGAGATACTAACAGTCTATTATTCTCTGTCATTTTTTGAAATCTGAATTTTGTAATGTCTGATGATGTATATAATGGATGTCATAACTTGAATGTACAAACTGTAGAGGCCATAAAAGTAATTACAGTGCTATAGGTACTAGGTAGCTCCTATACTATCAGGAGTTGCTATAGGTGCTTTTAATGAGAATTTTTATTTTATAAATCAGTTCATTCTTTGTTCATTGATATAGATAATAATTGTATTCAATATGTAATCTATGTATGATAGTGCTGTGCTGGTATCTATGGTACTTTACTGGTATAGGTTATGGTACTTGTAGAACTTGAAAGGGAAGAGACCAAATTTCTTCTTTACAGTTATTCTTGTAATAAAATCGCAAAATACATCGAAGTGATCAAATGAATCTGTCATCATACCTCACGGGAGGTTAAAATACTGTCAATTATATCTCCTAACAACCAAATTGAATATGCAAACATGCTAGAAAAGGAAATTAAACGTTTATATATTTGGTGTGGTTAGTGTTCATATAAATAATCCTAAGGTTTCTTCCACAAACCACAACTATTCTTGCCATTCTTCTCCTACCACTCTCTCATCCCCTAATACTACTCCATTTAGTGATGAACTCTATGTTTGTAATTAAATTATGTGTTCCTATAATCCGGCCTATTTAAATGATGACATAGGTAATTCTATACTTCTGAGTTGTAATGTATGATTCTATTCCATTCACTCTAATTCAATCCACTGCTAGATGAGCAGCTTTTTTCATTTCCTTCTAAACTATGGAGTCACAGCCACCCCAACGCTTGTGAACTAACATCCCAATGCTTTACACAATATTTTATATGTTTACTATATTTTTTATCACATCTGCAACATATCTTTGTACTCTTGATCACAGCAAAAGTTGCCTCCTTAGAAAAACCCACAACAATCACTGCAATCTTCAAATATCCCTCACACCACCTGCCACTCTCAACCCTCTCCTCCCTCATTCACAATTTATTCCATTATATCTCGTCTTTCTCATTTGTTTCATATTTGACCATCATGCTCTTGGAAAAATGATTGGTTCATATTATCAAAATGGAGACACACTGGCTTGTCCACAACACGAGCAGAGTGGGCAGGCATAGCACTGATATGCTCTTTTACCAGGCCAACAAAACCTCTGTATAATATATATATACAGGAGTTGGACAAAATAAGGACTAAACAGTTTGAAATTATAAATTTTTACTTGCTCTTAACAATAAAGACTTGATATTTTTTTATTTATTGTTTTTTTTTATTACTGCTAATTAATATTTTGTGCTTCTCAAATAATTTCAAAATTTCTCATGTCTATAACCTTATTAAAATGATAAACCTCTATGTCTTTCAAAAAGGCAAAATTGTTGATGCTCATATGGCAGGTGTATGAAACGCTAACAATTCACATATGTATGAAGCAATGCCATAGAGAATTGAGACTAATTGCCAAAAAAGTTTAACCTATGCCATACTAAAAATGTATTTTGTAGATTTTCAAGGTATTATTGTCCTTATATTGTCCAACCTTACAGCAATGATGTATATAGACCTTATAAACTTATGATGTATTGTAATATTTCCATTCTTTTATGGGCATGCATTGCAATTTAAATGTTGATGACTAATTTGTTACATTTCTTCTCCAGTTTTTGGTAGTAGAGTGTGTTTACAGATGAATGATATATCAACATTACTGTATTAAAGTCAGCTGCTGAAATATTTCATGCTAGGTTTCATAATTGAGTGTACATATATATACTGCTGATGGATTGTGACCAGTATTACGCAGCATAAGTAAATACATTTCACTTATTCTCTGCACAATGCTCAAATTTTCATATTTGGTTTTTGAACTTGACTAGCATTTCATAAACCTAGTGAACTTTGTGGCCTAACTCAAGCAACACGCCGCCATGTCAGCCAGCGTCAGAACCACCCTACAGACCGTCCCAGAGGCCCTACCTACTGACCATGTCTCTAAAAATAAAGTAAGTTATAATAAATTATTTTCTTGATTTATGCAATATTTTTTAATGTCTACAAAGAAACCCTACTCACTGATCATGTTTAAGAAATTAGGTAAGTTTTAATAAATTTTTTCCCTAATCTATTTAAAATTTATATGTGCTTCTAGGAAAAACCCAATCCCACCAATCGTATTTCTGAAATAAATTTCTACTCGAGTATTTAGCTGGGATTAACGAGATTAGCTCGGTGCTCAACATCTGTGTATCTTGATTGAGATTAACTGAATGGATTACATTGTCCGAATATTGACGCACTTTCTTACCCGCAGCAAAAGCAAACAGTGTAGCGCGGACCAAAATGGGTCAGGTAGCCACAACAAGAGATAAAAAGTACTTTGCTATTTGGACAAAATCTAATTCATTTCTTTGCGTGCAATTTACTACCGTCCCCTTCTGAACCATGCGTCCACTAAAATTGTGGTGTCGTTTCTACGCTCAACTAATTTTGCTGTAACCCCCCAAAATGCAAACAAATTCAATTTTATTTATATATTTTCTATTTGATCTCGTTCAATGTGAGAGATAAGGAGCCACAAGTTTGACAAGTGCCCGCGGTGCAAATATATATACCAGAGTTTGATTTACTTCACCCTCAAGCGTGAATTTATATTTCACATGCTTAAATAACGTAAAAATACGTCAAATTTTGTGTTTTATATTTTTTTCACTGTTTTCATGAAGTATTTTCTGTGAATGTATTTGCATTAAGGGACGAATAGGGCAATGTTGCGTGAAGTGCGACTATGGCTCTTATCTTCACAGTTGTTAATGATACAGGTAAATTATCTGATAAGAGAGGAAGTTAAATTCGCTGAAAACACATGGCACATCATCATGACGAAAGATCATTGCAACATGAATGTAATGTTATGACATGAACGTTATGAAATGAAATCAAAAGCCCCTAGACGCTCCGCCACCCCTCGCCCCCCTTCTCTGACTCATTCAATGCTCCCCAGCTTCAGTTTCAGCTTCACAAGAATATCTTTCTTACGCATGTGAATTATTGCATCGTCTCTAGTAACATTGCTGCTCTGAAGCTACAGCTCTTCCACACATTTGTCTTTTGCCAATTCGTCGTTCACATTTATGCTTCACAATCGTCTCTAATACAGTCGTTCTTAATACATTCATCCTTCACGCTCACCTTTCACGTTCGCCTTTCACGTTCGTCTTTCACATTCGTCTTTTCACACTCGTCTTTTCACATTCGTCTTTGTACATTCGTCTTTTCACATTCGTCTTTGCACATTCGTCTTTTCGCATCCGTCTTTTCACATTCGCCTTTTCACATTTGGCTTTTCACACGTCTTTTCACGTTCGTCTTCCAGAATCCTCTTTCACATTCGTCCTAACATTCGTCTTCTAGATTCTTCTTTTGCATTTGTCTTCACATTCCTATTTCTAATTCGTCTTCACATTCTTTTCACACAAATTTTCACATTATTTACCCATTCGTCTTCAAGATTCGTCTTTCACTCACGTTCGTCTTTCAATCACGTTCGTCTTTCACTCAGGTTCGTCTTTCACGTTCGTCTTTCACGTTCGTCTTTCACGTTCGTCTTTCACGTTCGTCTTTCACGTTCGTCTTTCACATTCGTCTTTCACATTCGTCTTTCACATTCGTCTTTCACATTCGTCTTCCAGATTCCTCTTTCATGTTCATCTTTCACATCTCGTCGTTCTTGGGTTCCTCCAAAATTACTTGTTTACAATTATACACGAGTCTTAAACTCTTAATTCTTCGATTTACTTTCTTACACCAGAAACATTTCTTTCATGAAAAGAGAAAATTATTTTGATAATACCAGCCTGTATAGATATGAATGGCAATTTCCGCTTTCTTCCTGCGTAATATTCACATTTCTCACCATGATTGAATTTTGCGCTAAATAAAATGTTAAGGGTCTAATGGTTGCCTGTGTGTCTGTTACATGGATACAGGAAAACTTACCTTAAGGCACATTTATTGTACATTAACACGTTTTGAGTTGAGTATATTTTTATGTCCCGCACGATATTGTATTGTGAATCTAACCGCAGCAATGCTTTATATAGTATAATTAGTCGGAATAGTTTTCATGTTTGTAGTGTTTTTTCTTTTACTTGGTATAGTCTTTTTAGCGCATTTTCTCATTTGTGAAAAAAATGCACTATTGTGCTCGCCATGTCCGTCTGTCTGTCCGTCCGTGACTTCACGTTTTCGTCGACGAGAAAATGCGCTCTCTGTCACTCACTGCAGTGAGTACTGAGTTATATTTTTTTTGTATGTTCATGGTGAGAAAATATATGTATAGTATCGGCTCGAGTGAGTTGCATTGCTGGAACTGATCGCTCATTTATGTCAGGTTCGGAGCTCGAGTCGCTCTTCCACTCCTCACGCTCAGCAGTCGTCCAGAAAAGTGAGTACATGAATTACTTTTTAATTACAAAAATTACCTTTTAGTTACGAAAATTACCTTTTAGTTACAAAAATTACCTTTTAGTTACAAAAATTACCTTTTAGTTACAAAAATTACCTTTTAGTTGCAAAAATTACCTTTTAGTTACAAAAATTACCTTTTAGTTACAAAAATTAGTTTTTAGATACAGAAATGCCCATTCCAAATTGTTTCGTCTTTAGGCGAGAGGAACGGGAGTATGGAACGGATTTGACGAATATTTTACGCACGATATAACATTCGCGTTACCCATACAGAAAATTTTAACCGGTAACAGCAACCCGAGGTTAATGAGAGGTTCCAAGTCTGGTATGAGTTGTCGTTATTGCTGAATGACTGGAATATTCCTGTTGCTGCGAAAGTTTTTAAAAATATTTTCTTTCGACCTTGAAAAGTGCCGAAATCCAATGCTTTGTCTTGCATTGAAAAAAATGTACGTTTTTTAAGTGTGTGTACAGTATTGGACTATGGACCGCTTGATTTCTCAATAAATAAATTGAGTCAATTATCTACTGTGGAGACGTTTGCTTGTCGAATTTTTGGCAGGTTTTGGAATTTTTCGATATTCTTTGCTGACTGACCAGTGAGGTGATTATTTCGATGATTTGCGTATTGTCAACTTTTTTATATTTTACGGAGAAATTTCAATTCAAGTGAAACTGCAAGATGGATGGATCGACTCTTTTTACTGTATCGTGATTTGGACGATGTATGATATTGAATGATGTATTCAGGATACGCCTTATACGACAGGAAGCTTTGTTGTTAACGATAATAATTGTTTGATAAGCCTTTGTTTTGTATCATAAATAAACAGTGGTGTTAGAGGATATATTTTAAGTAGATACTAATTTTATGTGTACGTTTTCCGTGATAGTTCCGTTGAGAAATTTCTATCTTTTTTTCTTTGTTAGCGTGGAAACGCGGAAGCAAAGTTGCAAAAATGAAGAAAAAATAAATAAAAATCAACAACGTAGGAAAATCACGTGGAAGTAAAGTGGTATAAAAGATATCGGAATAATCTCGAGTTGTGCTGTAAATAATGTCTAGTGCAACCAAAAAATGAAATTGAATACTCTAAACCTGGATTGTGTTCAGCATTTATCTACAATCCAGTCCATTAATACTTTTGCTATGAAGCTAACGCCTCAGATCTCTAGCATTAACCTCCTTAGTCATCCATGAATGACTCCTCCGTCTCTGGCAGCTTCTATGAGGAAATTACGCGAAAAATCTGAGAAAAGAAAGATAATGGCTTCAGAGACATGGCTGGAAGCCAGAGCTCTCTTCGGCTGGCTGAGCCAAGTGGCTGTTGTTGCAAGTGGCTTTTTGCAATTATGGCTGAGCGCTTATTGTTTCCGCGGATGCTTTCATTTCCCTTGTCCGTATTAGTTTATCAATAAAATTTATTTTAAGGCTATAGTTCTTGCATTTATGTATATTTAAGTGTAAAAGATTATTTATTGGAGATCATATTAGGACACAGTGTTCTTCTTGCAAGACCGCCATGTCAGACTGGCTTCCAAGTACGGCTGTGGCCGCCGCGGCGGCGGCGGTCGGCTGGCTTTCGCACGTCAGTTGAACGGAAGTCAGTGCCGAGTGAGGTTGTGTACTCGCCCTCGGTCCTCAGGAATAAGCTCTAGTAAATCCTTGCTGTCACCTTGAGGCTGAGCTGTAGGTTGCTCGCCCTTAGTAAAGGCTTGTGTTATCCTGTAATCGTGTACGTGGATCTGCGTTACATGCACATCTTGAAAGTGCAACCGTACAGAGATTGTCTATGTCACAGTTGAGCGTTTGCAGTGTCAGCTTCTGGAGCGATTCAGGGTGCGGTAGCTGAATGTTGCTCCAGCTGTGATGGTGGTGTGATGAACCAGCTGTGATGGTGGTGTGGTGAACCAGCTGTGATGGTGGTGTGGTGAACCAGCTGTGATGGTGGTGTGTCCAGCTGTGATGGTGGTGCGGTGAACCAGCTGTGATGGTGGTGCGGTGAACCAGCTGTGATGGTGGTGTGGTGAACCAGCTGTGATGGTGGTGTGGTGAACCAGCTGTGATGGTGGTGCGGTGAACCAGCTGTGATGGTGGTGCGGTGAACCAGCTATGATGGTGGTGCGGTGAACCAGCTGTGATGGTGGTGTGGTGAACCAGCTGTGATGGTGGTGGTGTGGTGAACCAGCTGTGATGGTGGTGGTGTGGTGAACCAGCTGTGATGGTGGTGGTGTGGTGAACCAGCTGTGATGTACCGTAGTGTAGATGTTGTGAATGTGTTGAAATCCTCATATTGTGATGAACTGTATTAATGTGATGAAATAATGATCCAGATCTGTTGGTGGATTGGTGTTACATTTTCTAGTTAATATATTCATTATTCTTTGCTTCAAAAACGTCGAGTTAAGCCAATAAATCATGCTGATCATTGAATCTCCATGTGTACTGAAAAAAATCGTTGAACAGTTGATTCTCCGGAAAATAATAAAGCTAATTTGCATTCATTTGCTATTACATCTTTTAGTCTCTACGCGTAGACAAATCAATGAAATTGTGTGTTTCTACCAAACATTTGAAAATCAAGAATATAAATGAAGTTTTCTACTTTATATGAATAATATCAAGTTGAAGGTAGTCTGTTCTAACTCTCCCAGAACAAATTCTGCTGTGCCCTTTCATATCACTTCTATTGGCCATAGCTTCACTCAGAGAAATTAGTGAGTTTTTTTCCTAACGGCAATGCACTTCATATCCTTGTGTAGGTCATTTTAACTCAGTTTGGCCTGGCTAATGGCGTGTCGGTGCTACGTCCGCTCTCTGCTCATGCTGTTGGTAGGAAAGTATGTCGCTATTGGGACATTATGGCCCATTTAATTTTCCGAGTGCTGCGTCCGGGTTATGTATGTAACCCCCACAACACCAGCAACCACCGTGACGTCACTCACTCCCCCCCCCCTCTCCCCCTCCCCCCTCGCTGGGGATCATGTGTACCGCGGGGCGTGTCCCAAACATGTCCCGTATTTCTAGGACCCTGAGGGCGTTTTTTTCGTGTCGCCGACATGTCTCGTGTTTATATAAATGAACTTGAAAATGGATGTTGCTGCTTTCGAAACATCGTTAATATGTTATTATTATTTGCTAAATCTGCCTTTTGATCTACCAACGTCATCTAAAGAATTTTTCGACTCCTTGAAATTATAATGCACCCTCTGGTCATTAATTGTACTCATTCAAACGAAAAAATTCTGCCACCTCATATTTTTTATTTATAATATACACGTATACTTTGTATATATTTATACACATATACATATAAAAAATTATTCCGTGAACACCAACATGTACAGATCCAGGGTATTTCATTTCATGTTAGTAACATGTTTATATTTTATGCACATAAACTAAATTAATAACAGAAGGCGAACATGTTCGAACCTTCATGTCGACGCTCACTCTTTCATGTTGACGACGTGTCTTATAACAGAAATAACGGCGTATCAGTGCTACGTGCAAGAAGTGTGTCACTTTTTGAACAACATGACCAATCCATTTTTCTCTGAGTGTAAGTATACACAGTTATCTTGAAGCAGGATATTGATATTTTTCATTGCTTCATTGTGAACGTTGTTAATATAAAGATTGTAATAGAAAGTTACTTGAATTACTGATATTCATAGCTTCGCGCAGGCGTGGTTATTAAAGAAAGCACTAGCTCTATAGCACAGCTGGTTAAGCTATATATATAAAGCTGGTGAAGTAAATATACAGCTGGTTAGGCTATGTATACAATGACGGACTTGGCATACCAAACTGTTAGCGAGTAGGTAAAGGCTCAGCTACTGAACGCGTGGATGAGGGCGTCGTGTTTACATTCGTATGGATGTGTGCGTGTGAGTTGTCGCATACGGATGTGTTATGTGTTTTACAAACATACGGATGTGTTAATATTTCTTTTAAATTTCATATTTCATAAATTTGCTTGTTTGCGTGAGTTTACTTACGTAAGGATATATAAACGTACGGAGGTGTTAATTTTTTCTCTTGTATTTCATAAGTATAGATGTGTGCGTGAGTTTACTTACATACCTATGGATTTACAAACGCACGGATGTTTTCGCATGGTTAAATTAGATACGAATGCGTGCGTGTGGTCGTAGGCGAAAATAAAACGGTGCCTCGAAGTAGAAGCAGTCACAGCTTACGTTTTTGTTATACACAGTCGCGCACATTTTTGTTAACCAGCAACCGCGCAAAAAAACTTTTGTTTTTTTGCCGAGTCCTGAATGGCTTCTTAGGACACGACGCCTGAGACTGTAATAGCAGGGCGTGTATTTACTGCCTCCTACTTTCCTGGTATTTGCCAATTATTTTAGTCGTCGCCACGAAATGAAATGTCACTAAAATTAAATGTCTCAACTGAAATGTCGAAAATAAAATCAGACGCCAATAAATGAAAATGTTGTCACTAAAATTTAATGTCACTAAATTGAAGTGTGGCAAATAAAATAAGCTGTCTTACCTGAAATCGAATGATCCCTCCATTGTTTTAAAGATCACTTCTAATAAACAAGGCTGGTCAGAGTGAAAATATCCTTGGGGTTTCAAAATTGAAATTCATCTCTAATAACATTCAGAAAATTCAGTATGCATGACAAGCAATAAAACTTCTTATAAGAAAACGTGTACACACACGCCGAGATGTTGAAATGAGTTGAATTTGGCCTCTCTAAAGGCCTACCTTCTAGCACAAATCTATCCACATTATTTTTATTGCATGATTAATCTTTTTTTTTATTAAATGATTCAATTTTAAGCTAATCGAATACACACCACGTGAATTCAGCGTGTCGATTTTTGTCGCTTTATTTGTCGAATGGAATCTTGTTAATTCTTGAGTTATCTTGCACCTTAACGAATTAGGCACTTTAATTTTAGGCTAATTAAAAAGTTAGCACGTGTATTGAGCACGTCGGCTTTGCCGCTCAATATGTCGAATGAAATCTTGAAGAAATTTTTATATAGTTTCGTGTGCCGTAAGAGTATACATTATTGACTTGAGAGTATATATTATTAAATTAATAGTATACATTATGCATAAACGCTTAAAATTAAATTAAATAGTAAAAATTTTAAAATAAAAATTTAAAATTAAATTTTTTTTAATTAAAAATTAAATTAAATAGTAAACATTATGCATAATGCATAAAACGCTTTAATTTTCGTTCCATTTACCGTGGGTCGTGGCGGGAGAAGGGCTTAAGTGGGACGCGTGTCTTGTATTGATCTCCTGTGGCCTCCTGTCTGTGTGATGCCTGGCTTCAGTGACGTGGTCTTCATGGTCTGTTTGACCTGACGATGCAGACTGCATGTGTGATGCCTGGCTTCAGTGACGTGGTCTTCATGGTCTGTTTGACCTGACGATGCAGACTGTCTGTGTGATGCCTGGCTTCAGTGACGTGGTCTTCATGGTCTGTTTGACCTGACGATGCAGACTCTCTGTGTGATGCCTGGCTTCAGTGACGTGGTCTTCAGAGACTTTTGTTACGACCAGTAAACTCAAAGAAATGACTGATACTTTGTCCAAATAGCAGTCGAAGCACTTATTACCCTTGTGTGAGTCATCCTGACTCACTTTTGCTCGGCAACAGGACTTATTACTTTTACGTGCACAGAAAATAATATTATTTGGATACAATTACCCACTCATTTTTGAGTGTGCATGGTTAAGTCATACCGTAAATGACGATGATATCTGTAACGTTCGATGATTTGCTGCTGTTGATAGTGATGGTAATCGCTTATGAGATTGGCGTTAATTGATAACTTATCGTCATAATTATGCAAAATTATGTATTTCATATTTTTTATCGATACACTAGGTTTAAGTAGAGCTTACTAGATGATTATTCATAATATGCTCTTTACCCGAACAACCGTTATTGAATCATTCATGTTGCCAACGCTAGGTTCAGGATTTGATATCTCATGCCTGAAATGTTCATGTAAATTCTGAGCAAGAATGATAAAGTTGAAATTGAGCAAGAATGCTTGAAATTTTCACACAAATTTCAAGCAAGATTGAGGCTGAATTATATTAAAAACAGTACGAACCGCTCGTAGCAGTCGGGGCAGGCAGATACGGGCTGATGATTCTATTGCAAGATGGCCTTGTATGATATTCGCTTCCATGATTTGACGATTATATTGATTATTGTATAGTGATAATGTGTATTCACCTCGCATAGCCCTGACTGAATAATTCTGTTTGGCCTTGTTGCTGTGTGTCTTCGGTTGCTTTGCCAATAATTTCTTGCTATTTATTCGAGTAGCATTAAACTATTCAGCAGCAATTATGAATTCTGATCAGTGATACATTTGTCCACTTGCATGTTCAGCATTCAAGATGCGCCGTATCTTCTTAGTCTTAGTTGAAGAACATGTATACATGACATGTCAGTTATTTTTTATTATTGCGCGCATTTTCATGCATTACATTTCTGTCATGGTTCCGCTTACGATTTTTGAATGCAAGTTGTGTGCAGGTCGTCATTCACTAAAACCTTGACGATATTTCGAGTATCTTATGTACTGTCCAAAACGTGTTCTATTCAAGAAACGTGCTGGGGCCACGCGCCCAGAATAATCAAATCCAGAATCCACAATTGCGATAGAGGCGATCGTGCCGGTCCTGTTTGATATTTAAACACTCGTGCCGTGGCAAACATGCGTCTTACTTAACAAGGGGTCGTACTATCAAAACTTACTTGAGTGTACACGTAGCGGCGTAAGTACACGTAGCGGCGTAAGTACACGTAGCGGCGTAAGCACACGTAGCGGCCCAAGTACACGCAGCGGCCCACGTACACCCTATAAGAGCCGTCAGTGATTTTTACAGATGAAGTTATGAACTCGTAAGTATTTTTGGGAGTACGGCACTAGGCACGTGAGTAGCGTGCGTATGAGTAGCGTACGTGACCTCAAGACATATTTTTTGGCTAAATGTTCTCAGTGTGAGTCTAAACATGATTTGTTTTTATGATTTAATAATGAAAATTATCCTTATGGCTTTTTACCATTATGAATTGAGGAATGGCTTTTTGCCATTATATGGCTTATGGCTTTTTGCCATTATAGTGAGGAATTTTACCTCAATAATAGTCTTGATGCGATAGTTTTTTTCTTGTTAGCAAATTTGTATATTTTCTTTCTGTTGAAGCAGGGTTAAGTTTGAGGAGTTGCAAATAACTCCTTCGTTTACAACTTCATGATGCGTGGGGGCTGTGTGTGTTGCACTCTCAACGCGTGCGGTTTTTCTGTGCAACACGCATTGAGTGTAACACGCATTGAGTATAACACGCATTGAGTATAACACGCATTGAGTATAACACGCATTGAGTATAACACGCACCTACCATCTTGCGTGCTGATTTGCTGTCGCGATATCCAGTTTTTTCCAATAATTTTCATTCTATGCATTTAATCTTGCATTGATATATTACTTGTAAGCATTTAATATATTGATATCAGATCCTTACAGTCGAAAACTTTATTCCCTCCACTTAATAATGCTTAGTTGCAGCACTTGTATGCATTTAATGCATTGATATCAAATCTTTGCAGTCTTTTCCGGTCAGCATGCGCTTGCGATCGGCTATTATATGTGTGGAAGAAAATTCATATTACAAAGTGAAAAGAAATTGTGGCTTTATGACTTTGCAGTCCTATACTTATATCCTTTTATACATTTCGCCTAATAACAGGATTAATCAATGCGCCATGAATTTTACAGAAATTAAGCGCGCGATTGTTGTGCTCTTTAATTGATTAGTGTGCTGCATTCACACTTCATTTACCGTACATTTCTATGATGTGCCATGAAAATTTACATTTGTACCTACTAATGCTAATCCAATATAATGGTTCAATAATACATTCGGGGTGCAAATTGGCATAATGGATAATTGGCAGTTGTGGATTTTATGTGCCGTGCTTCTACTGGGAGACTATGTTGGGGGGGGGGACCTCCCCCCATCTCCTCGGGAGAGTCAAGGGGGGCGACGGGATGGGGGTGAGTCACGGGGGGCCACGAAGAGGGAGGGGACTAGTGGGGAAGGGGGTTGGTGGAGGCAGATAGCGTCCCCGATTCCTTTCTGGTATGAGTCATGCGCGCTGTGAACGTGTGCGTGTGCGTGTCGATGACCCTTCAGCGTGTTGGTGTACGTGTGTGTCCACCCTAAACACTCGGAGAAATGTGTGATACTCTGTCCAAAAAGCGATGCACTTTTTTCCCTCTATGTGAGTCACCCTGACCCGGTTTGGCCTGACAACAAAGGCGTATCAGTGCTACGACCGTTCCATGCTGGAGAAAGTGGGCCAATATATGTATGGACAATATGACCCATTCAGTTGCCTGAGTGCAGCGTGTAGTCTGTTCACTCTCTGCCGCCTCTGCTAATTGTCTGCTTGCAAACTCTCACCCCCCGCTGGGGTTTGAGCTATTTGCTCTTGTACTGCATGCAGTTTAGTTACAGTTAATTTATAGTGCTCAGGTTTTTAGGCTACATGGCTGGTAAGAATAGCATTGGGATTTGAAAAAACTGAAAACTTCTTTATCGCAAGAAGCTTAGTTGTGCTGAGCTAGCGCCCTTATAGGGAATAAGGGCGCTATTTAATTGTATTGTATTGTATTTGTCATTTAAATATATATGTAATAAAATTAAATGGGAGTGCAGACAATAATCATTCAATCATTCATGTTTGCTTCAAGTAGAATTGTTCACTTGTTCAATCTGATTATATTTACTTCGTAAGTGTATCCTCGGAAAAATTGAGTGACGATTCACACTTTCTTTTCAACCTCTTTAACTGCTAGTCTCGTTAAACCTGAAAAGTTGTTAAAGTTGAAAAAAGTTGAAAAATTAAATTGCACGTTAAATTGCGCGACCGATTCGTACAAATATTAAGTACCTATTGTGTGGATTAGTGTATAATTATACAATACTTTAATCGTGTTAGCAATATGAATTATTCGGTGGCAGCCTTGGAAGATATTCAGTGCACGGCAGGTTCGTTGTAGTTGCAGACTGTCCGTGACCACGCACAAGAGTTCAAATAATCATGATTTAAAGGTCCTGGTCCGTATACTTTATTGTGCAAACTTGGTCGTCGCTTATGATCTTTCTTTTTTTTAACCTCGATATCTTTAGTCAATTTTAGGAAATAGTTAGCAGTTTTTTAAATATGTGCAACACCGAAGGATCGTATTACCTCCGTATATGTTTCGTTATCGAAAGGTGCATTTTATTTTCATAAATAATCTACCCGAAGCTATACTTTGATGCATACTTTATGTATCAAACAGCGTGAAGCCATTACCAGATATTTTACAATAAGATATGCACGGATAGCTTCTATATGAAAAGATGCAGCCTTAAATATCGATGGCCTTAGATATCTCCCGTTTCATTCTTACGTTTTGCCAAATGGAAAAATAAATATATCGGCTCGGTCGCACATTTACCCTATATCATATTTTGTCTTAGAGTGGAACTTCCATGTTTTTTAACTATAGGTACTATGCATGTGATGTCTTGAGCCGTTACGTCGCCTTGTGATACTTTCCTACTTTCAATCCAAATTCCAAACACAATGAAATACGATTCTTGCATCAACCTTGCAAGATGTTGAACCGATAGATATTTCGCGGCTCAAATGTTTCTATTGAAACGCCCGAGAAATGACCGCAGCACATCAGACATGAAGAGTTTTCTCAACGCTGTTATGGACGTGATTATATTCAAGCTTAAACATATCCACTTGACGTGTGAAAGTTTAATTCATGTTTAAACACATAATTTGTGTCCCTTGTGTAAGACATCGTTCCATGTGTACCTTGTACGTAAATGTGAAGTGAATGTTATTTGGTGTGTGGTGTGACTGTGTGAATGTTTTATTTGTTATGTGTGGTGTGACCGTGTGAATGTTTTATTTGGTGTGCGGTGTGACTGTGAATGTTTTATTTGGTGTGTGCGGTGTGACTGTGTGAATGTTTTATTTGGTGTGTGGTGTGACTGTGTGAATGTTTTATTTGTTATGTGTGGTGTGATCGTGTGAATGTTTTATTTGGTGTGTGTGGTGTGACTGTGTGAATGTTTTATTTGGTGTGTGTGGTGTGACTGTGAGAATGTTTTATTTGGTGTGTGCGGTGTGACTGTGTTAATGTTTTATTTGTTGTGTAGTGTGACTGTTTGAATGTTTTATTTGGTGTGTGGTGTGACCGTGTGAATGTTTTATTTGGTGTGTGTGGTGTGACTGTGAGAATGTTTTATTTGGTGTGTGCGGTGTGACTGTGTTAATGTTTTATTTGTTGTGTAGTGTGACTGTTTGAATGTTTTATTTGGTGTGTGGTGTGACTGTGTGAATGTTTTATTTGGTGTGTGGTTTGACTTTGTTAATGTTAAACTACTAATAAGCGTAACCATGTACACGTCGCGTGTGTTGTGTACACAGAAGTCACACGCACGTGGGCTGCGCGTATGTACGTAGGAAGAGTGTGCGTCGTGCCACCAGACAACGCATCGTATGCACTCGTGCGCATCCTCATAACGGTCGCTTTCCTGTGGTTACCGCGCCTCGGGTTATTTTCTTGCTGTTGGTTTTGCTGGTGTTGTTGTTTTTGTTGTTAGTGTTGTTGTTTTTTGTTAGTGTTGTTACTTGTTGGTGTTGTTGTTATTGTTGATCGTCAATATAACGATGCCGTTATTTGATGACACCACCCGAAAAATGAACGGGTCACACAGTACAAATATTGTCAATGAAGAGTCTCGCTGTACCCACATTTTATCCATTGCATGAACAGAGAACGAACAAGGCTCTGATACTCCCTTTTGTGGTCAGGATAAGCCACACAATGACAAGAAGTGCATTGGTATTTGGACAGTCTCACTCATTTCTCTGAGTGTTACGCCGAATTCTCTATCATTTACTAACTCTCCGTAGATCGTGAATGTGTTTGTTTTACATGAGCAGTTTATGGGTTAAGTGTAAAGTTTAAAGGATGAGTAAAATGTGTTCTGCCACGAAGAGATTATTTTAGAGAATCCATCCTTGAGTGCTGCTGAGAAGAGCCACCACTTACTTAGCTCTCCTTCTGATCGCAAGACTTTCACGTCGGTACCGGTGCAATTATCATCGTACTCTGTATTGTCTGTGTCTAGGCTGGGTCTATAGTTGTAATAATTGTCTTCGTTTGTTCTGTTATTTCTATGAAACCCGTCTGAAGTTCTCGCCTTATTTTATAGGCTGTTCTAATTTTTTTCATATGTGTACGGGTGAGAGGTAATTTTTGTCATCGCCGTTTCTGTTACTGGCAGAAGCTTTTGCTTCTAACTTCTCTTCCCAGCTGAATATCCCTGCCTGATATTCATTTGACTTAAATCAACGAGTCGGTATCTCTAGACATAGCATGAATACTTATTGTAATGAATGACGTGCAATTTAGCAATTCAAGCCTAAATCGTTCAAGAAGGGTTAGGTTTTGACGCTTTTCTGCAGTCTTCTTGGCCTGAAACATGAATGTTCACAGTGATTTATTGATTATATTATTATCACTCGCTGCTTGCGCATCCTACCAGCCAATGCTCACTGTCAAGCTTTCGAAATATTTGACTCAGTTCACTATCCCTGGACTTCTATTTTTATATTTTTTATATCTATTCATGGTAGGTACATTTTTTTGTCGAGTTCCCAATCTACTTCCGTGGTTTGCGTTCAGGTTTAATTTCGCTTGGTGTTTTTTTTTACTGTGACCGTTTCTTGATCGGGTTGATTGCATCACTTCCTCTTTTCGCTCTTTTCGCAAATTCGAATTTATCTTATTTTGTGTCCACAAATATGGTTTCGATATTGAATTTACCCTCAATTTTCCCCGCATCATCGAGCTATTTTTGATTTCGACAGAAGTTGATTGCCACTGAAGTAACTCAGTTGATAAAAAATTAATTTCTTTTACCAACTACACAATTCAGGATAGTTTTAGAGCTCTTCCTCAATCCTTGCTGCACCCGCATGACTCACCTATTCATGCCAACTAGTGCGACTCCACCTGCAGATTGTTCATCCTACAGCTGTGCTTGGGATGTGATGAACCTTTTCCTAGTTCGTGTTTACGTCAGAATACACGAGTCGAAAAATAATGAATTTTGTCTTTAATGTTGTGCTTAATGCTTGGGTAATGCGAAGATATCAAAATTTTGTTTCATGGTGTGTTTTTTTCATGAATTTTTACCGAAAATTGTGATAGGCCTTGGTGTGGGGGACGAGCGCTATTGACTAATGATCAGTAATATGTATTTTAGGTTTCTTGTTTGCTGGGAGTTGAATATGACTTGAATGTGGTGAAGAATTTCACTTTTCGTCAACGGGTTCGTTGAACATTTTTTGTTTAACGTTCGTTAAACGTCGATGTGCTCGTTAAACATATTTGAATCACGATGTGCAAGGTTAAGCTTGGTAATTCTCCAAGTTGATCAAATAACTGAGGTATTAACATTTAATATTAAAATTACCCTAACAAGACGCAAAATCTTTAAATGTGGACAACTCGATTCTTCTCTGTTGTGCAGTGTACCTGTTTCTTTTTTTCATCTCGGATCAATTAATGGGTCATTTTGTCCAATTAGTGACACGCTTTTAAAACGCAGCATTGAAACGCTGTTTTGCCAGGCCAAAATGGGTCAAAATGGCCCACACAATGGCAAAAAGTGCAACGCTATTAGGACAAACCTCACTCATTTCCCCGAGTGCTCTTGTAAGACATACTAAACACTCAGAAGAATGGTTGGGTCATATTGTTCAGATAGTGACACACTTTCACCCCTTAGCACTGATACCCTCTTGTACCGGGCCAAACTGGGACATAATAACGCACAAGGACAACAAAGTGCATCACTATTTGGACGAAGTCTTACTTATTTTTGTGAGTGTTTAGTGTTATTAGAAGTGAACGTTCCTGCTGAATAATATAAGAGAACTATTGACAAATTTATAATTTATTCCATTTTCAGGGATGTGTGTAATTCCATCAGGTTTCATAATGTGTGCTTACACTTCTTTTCATTGGTAGAACGGTTCAAGGTTGTGCACTTTATTACCTGTGCAGTGTTAACAGATACAAGTATACTGCGCGGTGAAAAATCTTTTAGTACAATTGCACTAACGTATTCTATTGTGGAAACAACGTAACGAGTTGTGAGTGACTTTCATTCATTTCTTGATCCACCTCGCAGTCTGAAGATTACTGATATGTGAGATAAGATTGCTGTGCACTTATCTATAATATATGCGCGGTAACAGTGCGTCATCTTGGTACCATTTTCTGTATTAGTGTCCATGCAAATATATCAGCTGCGTATGTTGTGTAAATGATTTTTGTAGGTAGAAACGTTGCCCCAAAATATAAATAATCGGTGTCAGTTTCGCCGCACTGAAACGAGAGGAATTTAGAATCAGAACAAAGAATGAAAATTGAGACAGATTTACTTTTTAACGCTGTCATTTTTACCAGAATTTAAATCTTATTTCTTTCCAGTTTGTGAAACGCATTGAAAGATGAAGTGTGATACCGCTCACTATACAGAACTAGCATTACGACGTCAGTTTGATTTGTTGAAACATTCTTAGTTGTGGCTGTGTGTTGTGTTTACAACTGTTGATAGAGAAGTTCTGGTGTAGGCGAGTGTTGAATCGTTGTATCACGCATGAAGCGCGTTGATATCGTTTGAAGCTCCACAAGAACTGAGCAAAAATGCCATCAGCTGCGCCACCTTCAACCTCATCGTCGACTACAGCGCCTTCTACAGGCAGTAGACACCACAGCAAATATCAGAGGACTTGGTACACACAACCCAGCTCCAAGGTGGGTAGTTGCTATACTAGCGAAGGTCGAGTGATCTATTACTTCTAGCCCAGCTCCAAGGTAGGTAGGTAGTAGTTGCTATACTAGCTAAGTTCGAATGATCTATTATTTCCAGCCGAGCTCCAAGGCAGGTAGTAGTTGCTTTACTAGCGAAGTTCGAATGATTTATTATTTCCAGCCGAGCTCCAATTTAAGGTATTATTATACTAGCGAAGTTCGAATGATCCATTGCTTCCAGCCCAGCTCAAAGGTGTGTAGGTACGGTATATACTACCTACAATTCCCAGTGACAGGTTACACTAAATTGAGGTGCAAGGAAAATTTAAGTTACTACTCGCCTGAATTTCAAGTTTCAAGTGTTTTATTTTATTAACCGGCCACGCTGTGCAAAATTACGTCGCATCAATTTATATAAAGTAATAAATATCCATATGGTTTTACTGAACGTGTCGTGTAATTAACGTAACAATCATCTTATTTTAGATCATTTCTTGTTTGATAACTTTTCGCACATTGTATATCTGCGATGGCCTCGCTTAATTTACTAGTTTCAACCTAGCAAACTATTTGCATGTCTTAGTGCGTGTGAGCAAGTGCTTGTTTCCAAGTCAGAGCAGCAGGTGAGTAGGAACGTTGACAGGAGGTAGGAATGTATATGTAGGCAGGAGGTAGAAATGTAAGTAGGCAGGAGGTAGGTATGTACGTAGGCAGGAGGTAGGAATGCCAGTAGGCAGGAGGTAGGAATGCCAGTAGGCAGGAGGTAGGAATGTAAGTAGGCAGGAGGTAGGAATGTAAGTAGGCAGGAGGTAGGAATGCAGTAGGCAGGTGGTAGGAATGCAAGTAGGCAGAAGATAAGAAAGTATAGGCACGTTCACCGGAAGCGATCGCGTGTCGTAAGGGCGGGACGTTGCGCTCGTCGCTGCATTCTCGTCTGAACACTCAGAGATATCAGTGAGATCATGTCCAAAAGGCCGCGTTATGGACAACATATCGAAACTCTGATGTCAGATCTGAGTCTTGAAACTGCAGTGATATTTTTCCGGATAATGAAATTATTTCCTAGTTTTAATTTAGTTTTAACCGACCAGCGCTGCGCTATTTAAACGTCTCTGTTGCTGTCCAAATAATGACGCACTTTTTGCCCGTGTTTAGGTCATCCTGGCCCAGTTTGATCCGGAAAAGCGTATCGGTGCTACGAGGAAGTCAGTCACTATTTGGACAATATGACCCATTCATTTCTCTGAGTGCAGAGATGCTATAACTCGGCATCTGTTATATATCAACTTTTGCTACAATGTCGCTCTCTATAGGAACCCCTAAACTTAACGATCAAGCTGCTTGATCAAAAGCTTGAGGCAATTGCATGACTCGAACTCGATTGACCGTGTATGGGAACCCGTTTGACTCGTGAAGCGAGACTTGATGGTAATTGATAGAAACTTTGATTGATCCAGATATGTTCATAATTTGAGGATGAGGGCCAAATCTGTATCCGAAACCATTGTTCATCATGTACCAAAATCCGCACTGCAACTCACGAAAAAAAGCAATAGCGAACAAACAAGGATGCATTGATACCATTTCTGGTGAGAGGGACGTTTTAATAAAAAAATTCAAGGCCTGAATAAGGTTGATCGAAGCTCTCGTCAATCGATTGACCCGAAGAGCTTGAATGTTTAGAGGCTCCTCTAGCAAAATCGTGGCCTTCTGTTCCTGTTGAATTCAAGAGTGTGCGTTGCAACGCGGATAGTAAATTAAATTTCTTAATTGAACGAGCTTGGCAACATTGCAGCTTTAGTAATGAAGAGTGCGTTGGCTTGAACCTTGAAGCGTAAATTTATTATCAATCTAAATATAAAACGCGTTTATTAATTGAAATGAACGTCTCATGGGAGCTTATCTTGATTGTCTGGTCTGATGGTCACATATATGTGCAACTTATTTGTTGCAGTGATTTCCTATTTGAACATCATTATGTTTCCCTGAAATGTTCATGATAACTTCTTGTAACTTGAAATGAAGAAACTTAGACTTTTATGGATTGGATCAGATTGTAGTGAATCATCAATCGGAATTTTGAAGCAATGCTTGTCTACATAAAAATTGAAAGGCATCTTATATAATTCTGCTACTCTAGACTTTTTGTGCTCTTCAAACGGCATCCTGTAAATGTTAGCATTATGACGGTATGTCGTTTGGCTTTGATCGCGATTCTTTTAATTATCTGTGGCTTCAACAATGACTAATCCACGGACTGAATATTTTCGCAATCTGTTTCGTTGACATCTGTTTTGAGGAGAACCACTGCAGGGCTTTAAACGCATGACAGTTCTTGTTTTTTTTTTCGTAAATACTGTTTAGGTTGTTCAAGGCATGACACTTGTGGGGGGTTTTTTTGCTATGCAGGCAGAGCTCGACAGCAGCTGTGGTATTCTTGGCCCGCGCTCTACGCTATACCGCCAACGCTAGTATGGCCTTGTGTGTGGTAGACAAACTCTGAGTGTAACGCTTCACTATGGAGAGTTAATGGGTCATATTGTCCGAATAGTGATGACACATTTTTTGCATGTAGCTCTGATACCGTCCTCTCGTATGGCAAAACTGGGTAAGGATGGCTAACACATTGGCAAAAAGTGCATCACTATTTGGACCAAGTTTCTCAATTATTTTCAGCGATTTGATTTATACAGCTGATAAACGCTCGTGTTGCTTACAGCGGCTGTGAAACATTAGATTTATAAACATTACAGCTGCTGAACGCTCGCGTTGCTACAGCTGCTGTGTATTGTTGCACATGATGGTTACATCTGCCACAGAGTCGCGTTGTAGAGGCGTGTTACGGCAGTGGCTTTTTCAGTTTTTTTTTGCATTCATGTTGCGCCTACTGCAGTGTTCGAACATTTGGGTTCTTCTGCTGCTAGTTTCTGTATATAGATTTTGATAAAGTAAACCTATAAAGTAAAGATAAAGTAAATATAAGATAAAGTAAACCTTAAACCTATATTTTGTAGTTCCCCAATATACAGTGTTCACTCACAACTCCGCATATTTATGCTGGCTTTCATCAAATTTCTACCTGAATTTGTAATAAAATATTTTCGAATGCGTAAGATTTCAAGATAATTGCACAGTCTGTTGCTTTACCAGTACCTTACCACTTCTTGCTGCAATGTAGCATTCATTTTAAATTTACAATCTTTGTTTATTAGTCACAAAACACGATGCAGAATATCCGGCAGCAACACAGGAGGTTTACACTTTAATGCTTTTACATTCGTACAGTTGTATGTTTTGTACATACATGTTGCTACACATTCACAATACCGGGGACCACAGTAGCTACAATGGCAGTGTCAGCCTGTATAGTGTCAACGGATGCTGGCGCTCTAATCCTAGCTGACAACTATCACCCGTATCCGGTCTCATTGACCCCCAGGGGGACGTGTGGAATCCCCCATCCCTCTAACTATCCTCTACAAGTATGGCACTTCGTTTGAAAAATCCCCATCCTCCTAACTACCCTCTACAAGTATGGCACTTCGTTTGAAAAATCCACCATCCTCCTAACTATCCTCTCGTACAAGTACAGCACTCCGTTTGAAAAAGAAAAAAACTTTTACCAGCGTTTTAGTGGCTGGCTGAAACGTGAAATAAAAGTGAATATACGTGACATCGTCGTTTTTTTGGAAGGCGAAGAAAAGTGAATTTATGAGTGAAATAAAGCCACGTCGTCGTTTTTTGGAAGGTGAAAAAGAAATTGAACATGTGAAAACCATCTTCGTTGAATTTCACGGGATGACCGGCCACTGAATCTTCGGTCCGAAAGTTTTTTTGAACAGTGCACTCTCTCCCCCTCAGGCATCTGACTTTGAAACGAATTTAATTTATTTTTCCAACGAAATGATTGCGTAATAAACTTATTTTCTAGGTCTTTTAAGGTCTTTTGTGTCGTCCCCGTCTCTATTTTTCTTCTGTTTCTTCCCCGTCTCGATTTTTATTCTGTTCACTCTATTTCCCTTCCCAAGTTCGTTCTCATTCTTTTTCAGAATTATATCATTACCATTCTTTGATTTACCTTTAATTTTAACAAGATATTTGTTCTAATTCTGTCTCATCTGTTCTATCTTCTTTATTTTACGTATTTCTATGTGCTAGTCTGTTTCAATTTATCTATTCAGCGATGTTGATAGCGTGTAAATTTCAGTACCGTAAGTAAGTGAAGAAACTTTGAAGGTTGCAAAGATGAATCGAAACGCTTTGCAACCAAGCACATAACGGTGAAATAAAATTGATTACGTGTATTTTAAACGCGAAATATACTAGTAATCGACGTGGTTCAAACGTCATTTGCCTGGATTAGCTTCTAATCTTTAAGTAACAGTTGATCTTTATAACTTTAGTCTGATAAGGTTCCATCTTTGGTGTTAAAATGGCACGGCTTATGTGCATTACATTAGTTATGTAAATTATTTTCTTTTTGTGCGAGACAAAGCAAGGAATTAGTGATATGATTTATTGACGATTGCCTAAATCCTTGCTCTAAATGTTGTATCCTAATCTTTAATTGTTATATGCACTTTCATTCACATCTATGAAAATCCCTAATGTTGGATTTTGTTTATTAAAGTTTTTTTGTTACTAAAGTCGAAGCTCTTCTCTGAGTTTCTTTATATGGTATAACAATTAGTATAACTTGCAGAAAACTTAGTCGCAAACTAAAATGAAGTCTGTCGCCTTAAAAGAATGGGAAGCAAGCTCATAGATTTATATGCTGGCTTTTATTAAATTTCTACCTGAATTTGTAATAAAATATTTTCGAATGCACGATATTTCAAGATAATTGCACAGCATCTGTTGAATCATTGAATTGATGGATGTAAATTACATCAATTAAATCAACAAATTTGTTTAATAACGTAACATGTTCTGAAAAATTTGAATTAAAAATTCAATTTGGTTGCAAAAAAAGGCAACGCTCAAAGCATTCAGTTGGTTGTAGGCATGCAGGATGAGGTTGCACAGCTCGACATCAGCTTTAGACCTAAGTATGACCAAACTGCTCGCTCCAGACTCACGCCCCCAGCCTGCAGGCTGAATTGCTCTGCTCTCTGCCTTTTCTTTTACTCTAGTAATGCCACAGCTAAAAGATATAATAAATTATATGAAAGATTCCATGCAGCCAATTGTTGGCCATCGTGCGAGTGAGGAAAATCGGTTAGGTACTTTATTATTTGGTTCATCTACAAAACAACTCCTGTCGATCGCTTACATGTGTAGGCGCACTGCAACTATTGCTATTTGAAATCTATGTCGTATTGATTGCGTATTCTAATTGTAAGTGTATTTATTTATTAATTAAGTACACATTTACTTCTGGTTCACATTCTTCATATTTTTGGGTGAAATCGCTTAGGTTTTTGGGGGTCGATGGCTAGGAACCAAAGAGTCTTAAAGCTGAAGCTACAGCTGCTCCAGCCTGCGCCCCTACTGTGCTGTGCTATTGACGTCACTGCTGCTGCAGCTGATGATTCCTGCTGCTGCAGCTGATGATTCCTGCTGCTGCAGCTGATGATTACTGCTGCTGCAGCTGATGATTACTGCTGCTGCAGCTGATGATTACTGCTGCTGCAGCTGATGATTACTGCTGCTGCAGCTGATGATTACAGCTGCTGCAGCTGATGATTATTGCTGCTGCAGCTGACGGTTCCTACTGCTGCAGCTGATGATTACTGCTGCTGCAGCTGATGATTACTGCTGCTGCAGCTAATGATTACTGCTGCTGCAGCTGATGATTACTGCTGCTGCAGCTGATGATTACTGCTGCTGCAGCTGATGATGCAGTGATGATTCCTACTAATGCAGCTGATGATTCCTACTAATGCAGCTGATGATTCCTACTAATGCAGCTGATGATTCCTACTAATGCAGCTGATGATTCCTACTAATGCAGCTGATGATTCCTACTAATGCAGCTGATGATTCCTACTAATGCAGGTGATGATTCCTGCTGCTGTTGATCTCGCGGTTTGCCAAGAAATTAACATTAATATTAAAAGTTTATAATAACTATGCATTTTCTCCGTGGTCTGTAAATGACATGGTTGAGATGATGGCGTGAAGTATCCAGTTCAAGCACTTTCTCCGTACAAACTTTCAAAATTTCTAAAATAATTCGATCGTAGTGCGCTCCAACGTACACCTTCGTTTTTCTGTTCTACTTCACGCGAGGTGTTCCGTATGTTGCTCCGTAGAAATAGTTCGTGTATGCAAGATCAATTCGGTGTGGTAACTTGCTCAGTTAAAAAAAATAAATAAATAAAGGTTTGTGCAAGGAAATTCTATTTTCAGTTTTTTTTAAAGAAATGCATGTTTACATGTTCACACATTATCACTCATGAATTCCACCCTGCATGGTGTTTGAGCTTTATCCATTTCTGGCTCGTCATGCTCACGCTTATAAAATAAATGTGTCATATTGTCCAAATAGAGACGCACTTTCTTACAAGTAGAGAGCTAACGTAGCACTGATACGCCCTTTAGGACCGGCTACCCTAAAATTTTCAATTGTGGCGTTTTTCGGTTTATGTGCTCATCTGAAAGCTGGCTGGAATTCTGCTCTTTCCAATGGTACCACTGCCATCGCTGTACGCCAATATTTACGTTCATGACGTCTCTTTAAAGGGAAGCGGGTGGGAGAGTTCTTTAATGGGGGGAGGGGGGGAAAATGAGAAAAATGGGATAAAACGCGCATAAAAAAAAAGCTAAGGGGAAAATGAGAAAAGTGATCATCAAATTTTTAGGTATGGTCCTTACGAACCGAATGATACGTGTCTCGATGTTGTAGGATGATATTTGTAGGAGGAGATAGATTTTCTAAAGTACCCCTTTTTAGCCGTTTTCTATGAATTTCACGTTTTCTATCAATTTTTCGAAAAATTCATAACAGCAAAATGTTCTTATTTTTACAGTTTACGTATGTATGTGAAGCTTCATGATGATCGGATAATAACTGTAGAAGTTTTTCCGGAGGGTAGCCGGTCCCCTTAGACGGGCCAAACTGGGCTAAGATGACGTGGACAGGCAAAAATGCATTGGTGTTTAGACAAAGCCTCAGTCATTACTCTGAGTGCAGGAGAGCACCATTATGATTATTGTATCATGCATTTCATTATTCAGTTCACCATCAAGAAGATTACAAGACAGCGCCAATCGATTGGTTTGATGAATGGGCTTCAGTTGGATTGTTATAGATGGGATATACATTGGGATGATAGCGGCCCTAATTGCACGAGGCATTTACTTATTATTTTAGTACACATAAACCGTCGGCTCTTGTTGTTGATTAGTTTCCCTATATTTAATATGCATTTACCATTTACTTATGGTGCAGATTAAATTCCTTCAGAATCTTTATAATCTTGATTGTATTTTTCCTGGTAGCGATTCGAAATAGAGTTGTTGCTCGGTCAAACGGAGAACAACAATCAAATGGGATCACTTTACCCGCTAACATCGCTATGGAGTTAGTTCCTTATAATTTCATGATAGATCATTTTGTCTTATCTTTTGTATCTGGTAGAGAGCGAGTTTTATATAAAGCGGATAACACGGAGGCACGGCGATGCAGAGATAGAGAGATAGACCTGTTCGATCTCGTTCATTGGACGAGCAAGATCAATGCTCGACACACTTGCTGCTGCTATTTGACACACTTGCTGCTGATGCTTGACACACTTGCTGCTGCTATTTGACACACTTGCTGCTGATGCTTGACACACTTACTGCTGCTGCTGCTGCTGCTGCTGCTGTTCGACACACTTGCTGCTTCATGTCTGACACGTTTCACCGTATGCTTTGTACAATCTCTATCACGAGGTTTTTATTAAATATGCTACTATTTATATTTTTTTAATCGTGGTACATTTAACGCTTGGTACAATCTACCCTATATTACAAGGTTTTTATGATATGTGAAACTATTTGTAATTTTTCTATTCAAAAGGTACATTTATTTACGTCTCGCCCTTATAGTCATGCTCTCTTACTCGTTCCCACTAGTTTTTTTTCTGTTAATCTCTCATCTGTTCATCTGTTTCGTTTTTTCTGTCGCTCTCTTCTTTTTGATCGTTTCTTTATTCTATTAATGCAATTCTTTTGCATTTTTTGATTATACCTCGGTATATATATATCTCACTAGCTTTGTTGCTATTAATCCCAGTAGTTTGTTCTTCCAGGCTCTCGCTCCTTGTTGCTATTTACCCTGCTCTTTTCCGGTCTCTTTCGCTTTCTTTCAGTCACTTATTTGTTCTCTTTCGTTCACTCCCTTGCTCTTTTTCGGTCACTAACATGCTCTATTTCGGTCTTACACATGCTCTCTTTCGTTCACTCCCTTGCTCTTTCGGTCTTCCACATGCTTTTTCGCTCGTTCACTCTCTTCCGGCCATCTCTCTCGCTCTCTTCCATCGTCCCGTTTTCAGAGTCACATATACCCTGAATGCCGCAGTTGTCCCAGAGGCGCCGCGGGTCATCTCTTCATCATAATTGTATGATCTCGCAGCGGCTATAGCTTCAGCTCAGGCTTTTGCTTCAATAAACTAAATAATATAATGTAACCTGAGTAATACGACTTGAAGATCATACAACGATCCGACTTGAAGGATCATTAAGAGGTGATGTGTACTCCTGAATACTTCCTATTGCGGATATCTGATGGAATTTTGAACGAAATCCACTTTAATATTGCAGATAATAATAATAGATTTAACGCTTGCTGCAAGTTCAGTGTCGTTGCACAATAATTACAGCTTTTCAGATCTAAATTGTGTGCTCAAGAAGTTACGATAGAAAGCATCTTAACTTTCAAGTGAAGACACGAATAGAATTGCGCATTACATTAAATTCGCAGCACTAAATGTTTCAAAAGTATTATAGTGATTGCATATTGTGGAGGTTGACACTTCTTAGTCTTAGCCTGCTTCACTTTTTGCCAACTGCCTTCTTTTAGCCTGCTTTTTTGTCACTGCAGGGCTGTGTAGGATGCATGTGTGTTGACCTGCACTGCAGGGCTGTGTAGGATGCGTGTGTGTGTGACCTGCACTGCAGGGCTGTGTAGGATGCATGTGTGACCTGCACTGCAGGGCTGTGTAGGATGCATGTGTGACCTGCACTGCAGGGCTGTGTAGGATGCATGTGTGACCTTCCTTAACTCAATTCCTCTTCCCCCTTCGCTCTCCAATCTATTTTTTTATCTTATATATAACCTCCTTAATTCTCCTCAATTACCTATAGCGGCTCTCACGTCTTAAATTTGTTGACTTCCTTCAATGTTATTATTCATCGTGGAACACTCATTCCAACAGTCAGAAAAACGAGTGTAATATTGTCCAAATAGCGATGCATTTTCTTCGTCGTGTGGTTCGATTCAGTTTAGCCCGGCAAAGGAGCGTGTCATGGCTTCGTATCACCATTTGGTTAGGATGACCCCTGTATTTTTACGAGTGCAGCAGATCAATACGTCTACACGCACACACAGCTTACCAGGTGAGAGCGACGTTTCCATGCATCAACTTTCCTGCCGTTCACTCAGAAGAATAACTGTGTCATATTCTCAAAACAGTGATACAGTTTCTTACCTCCGGCACGTGCAGAGAGCGGACGTGGCACCGATACGTCCTGCTGCCAGGCCAAACTGTGTCAGGATGACCCACACGATCTGTATAAGTGCATCGCTACTTCGACATTTAATTGTAATAAAAATTGAAATGATTAGGTTCTGCGTCAGCTGTGTAAACCTTGACAATCCTTACTATATGCTCTATCATTTTTTCGTAAAGTTGGAGACTCCTGATATTATAAACATAAACACTAGTTAAATTCAAGGATACCAGCATTACCTGTTTGAAATATTACGTGAATTTGAAGGATGTTCTTTAAACATGAACGCATTAAAAATCTAAGTCTTGGCACAGAGCGCTGCGTGGGCGTATTAAAGATAACCCTTTTACTTAACTCCTACTGTCACTCAGAAAAATGAATGGGACATATTATTCAAATAGTGAAGCACGCCTTCTGCTTGTGCCGTGGCCGTGGCCTAGGAAGTGCTAGACGCGACACCGGGACCTGTAACACTGATACGCACATTCGCCGGACCAATCTGGATCAGAATGACCCGTTCAATGGCACAAAATTTATCATTATGCTATGTGTACAAAGTCTCACTTATTTATCTGAGTGTACGCACTACCGTCTTGCGCCACATGTACGTAAGTGAATATTTAACAAGCTTAGAGTGCTAACTTGCCATTACAAGTTAGAGTTGCTTCTGCCATGGCCTACTTACGTAAATTCAACGTTATTTTAAATTGTTTACGCGATGCAAGAATTTTCCATGTATTTATAGAGCAGTGGCGATTTTATTATATTTATTCATGCGTATAAAAGCGAACTTTTGTGCTGTAAACTCAACACCCAGACCATTGGGTTAATTGAAATGCTTCTATCATTTAGTTGACTTTGGAGTAGATATTATTCATTAGTTGTACTTATTTATTTCGCATCAAAAATTAAGTACCAGTGTACCTCACAGTTAACGACGTAATAAATAAATATTTCTATTCAGCAGTAGTACTTTTCACTCCGTTTAAAGATCATGTTGTATGCTTATAGCATATATTTTAATTCGCATGAAACATTTTTCAGTATTCTTATCTATTCATTTTATCTATTGCATTAATCACAATTGCGTGGTTCCTACTTGTATTGCTACGTGTAATTTTAGATTTAGATGATATCAGAGAAAGTGAATTCTTCTGTCGTTATGGATTCCAGATAGCTCGGAGTAATTTATTTTTGTTGATGGATTAAATTTCCTCAACCATTACTGCAAATAAATCTGGAATTTATTTGCACTGATAAAACCGAGTTTTTGTGACTCGGTTTCCCCGCTAAAAGTCGGGTTAGGATCGCGGTTCATGAAATCTGTTATCAACTTTCCCTTTTTTTAGCGAGTGTTAGTTGTAAAATTAGACACTTAGAACTTAACGAGATTCGGTGAAGATGCATCAAGAATATTCGTCACCAAGCTCGGTTGATTAATTTTAAGTGTCCGCAAATTACCTGTAGAAAACAAACTTAATTTCCTTCCATCACGACAACACGACAAAGAGAGCACATATTTCTCTCGATCGAACGTGCCCTATTAGTAAGCCGGTTATTTTATTCATGCTGATAAGTTAATTTATCCTTCGTTTGATTTAATTTCTTGGCAAGTTTCCTCTTGTTTTCAAAATATAACTGCTTTGCTTCAATCGTTACGTGTTGGGCTATGAAACAATGCAGTTCACGGTACGTACATTAAGAAAAATGAGGAAACGTTATCGAAATGTTGAAGCATTTTTGCTAGCTCCTGAGTCATCCTGTCTAATTTTATGCCTGCATAAGGCATAATATATCTCCTTATATAGCCCGTCGCCAGTCTCCCACGCGCGGCCACATGCGGGACCCTAACATTTACTTGTGGCATTGACCTTGTCCTCCGCACTTAGCGTATTTGGACTTGATGCATTGACATCGCTCGGTTAGTATATGCATGTCGCCAAACGCCTCCGCTTTCGCTGCACAATATATTTACCTTCAACGCGGGCCTTGGGCGTGGTTCCTTGTAGCTTTCCAGTTCATCGAGTGCATTCTGTATGGATATCAAGAGTGCACTCAGGAAAATTAGTGGGTCATGTTGTTCAAACAGTGACGCACTCACTGCAAGTAGCACTGATATGCCCTTTAACTGGCCGAAACTGGGCCACGATGATCCGCACAATGACGAAAGTTAATCGCTATTAGGACAAAGTTTCTTAATTTGCTGAGTGACTCAGACACTCAGTGACACTCAGAGAAATGAGTGAAATTTGTCCAAATAACGATGCACTATTGGCAGTTGTGTGGGTCCTGATTCTGATGCCGTTTGGCCGGGCAAAAAGATTTTCTCTGATCAAACCTGGAACGGATTATCTGATAATAAATATATTTTTTTCTGAAGTTATTTCGAAATTGTCGAAACTCTTGGAGGCAGCTGTCAGGTATTTACATAATTTTGTCAGGTTGATACAAACTGGCCCAACACGCGATGGCTATGGCCCGAGTGAAAGTCTTTCAACTATAAAAAATAACAATCGTATGGAAATACATCGTTTTCATTTTTTTTCTGTATATGCAAAAACATTGCTCTAGATGGTACGCTACGCCACTGGCCGTCGGCGCACGACTTTGACCTTTACTGTGCGTAATTTGTGTTCACTCTGACAAATTAATGATTTAGTCCAAATTCCGATGCACTTGCAAACTTGTGTGCTTTATTTTGACCCAGTTCGGTTCACAAGAAGGACGTATCAGTTTTACACCTATCAAATGTGTCATTATTTGGGAACGACGTATCAGTGCTACACCTAGCCAGTACGTCTCTATTTGGACTATATAACCCATCAATTATTCTTAGTGTTCCTTCCTCGTATTTACGCAGAACATGAATGCATTTTGCCGTTCATGCATGGCCTTCCGCATTCACACTCAGAAAAACTGAGAACTGTTTAAATAGCGATGCACTTAGTGCCCTTGTGTGGGCCATCCAGATCAAGTTTTGTCCGGTGAAAAAACATCAGGCCTACGCGCAGAAAGTCTGTCACGCTTTGGACAAGATTGCCCATTCATTTCACTGAGTGTTCTTTGTTTGCAACCTTCATCCACGGGAATGCATTTGTACAACTCTTAGTTATGTTATAAGTATAGTCTAGTAGAGTTCATTTACTGTTCTGTTCATTTACTGTATTGCTTCGCTGAAATTCCTACTATCCTCGAGATGTTATGTTTTATTAGTGGCCAAAACTTAAGCCTGGCGTCACATGACATATTTGTTAAGAGTTTCACTTGATTGTTCCCACAACTGATGGAGTTCTGGAAAATTGTGTCTTGTGCACAACATACTGTGTTCGTGAAAATTTAGCTAATTCGTCTGAACCTAAGATTTGCTTCAATATTCTTTGAGAAATTATTTTGTTCGCGCAGACAGGAATCCTTATACTCTTGTCAATTTCACTGTGTCCAGGATTGCTTGTTTTGATTTTGTACTATTTTTACTTGTAGTTGAGTATATTTTGAAGTGCTACAATATTTTCAGTTTGTCGTATTTTAAAAGTTGAGTATTTTCATCTTTTATTTATAGTGTCAACGGAACAAATTAAAATAATCAAATTTCAGTGGATTTCACAGGAATTGTTTGAGGTAAAAACTCCAAGAGTGAAATAGTGCCATGTTCTTCTTGGATGCCTCCTTTTTATCACTTATTTTATGATGAGAGCTTTGTGAATGAAAGGCCTAATTAGGCTGTTTGTTTTTCTATTTTAATATGTTTTCCGTGAATGGCTTATTTCGAGCAGAAAATTTTCAGAGATGCGTACAGGATTATACTCATTGCTTAATTTGTTATTGTGTTCATTGAGTTTTGCGAAAGACAGACTTAATTCGGCTGTTTTTTCACGAGTGTTTTAAATGGAAGGCTTACTTAGGATTATTATTTTTGAGTTTTATGAATGAAAGGTTTAGTTATATTTTTTTTGTTGAGTTTTATGAATTAAAGGTTAACCAGGACGTTTTTTCTTGATCAGAGCGACCACGAGCCCGGGAGCGGAGGGGGCGGCAACAGCGGCAGCAGCAGAATGTCGTCGGCCAGAGGGCGGCCTGAGGAGATAGGCAAATATCGACTCCTCAAAACCATCGGCAAGGGAAACTTCGCTAAAGTCAAGCTTGCCAAACACATTCCCACCGGCAAAGAGGTCAGTTTATTCTTACTTTTGCTATTTTTATTATTATTATTATTATTCGTATTTGTTTTTATATTATATTTAGGAATGTTTCGATGTGTTCGATGGGCCGACACACGGTTCATTTCTCTGTCGAACGTTATTATGAAAATAGACGTTTTTGTGTTACAGGATTTCGGGAACGAAATAAAACAATTTTTCCGGGAGTGAATCGTCTTCAAAATGCAGAACCACATTATCGTTTAAATTACTATTTGGATATATTTCTTCTTTTATTTTTTACTATATAAACCTTGCTAACCTGTTAAGGTTCGGGAAAAGACAGCAAAATAATATGCGTTTAAAAATTAATTTTTAAAGACAACACTTCCAAAGAATCCAGTGTCTCCAATCTTACAAATGTACAATGAATTTCTCATTTAATTTTCAAATTAAAAAATTAGTTTTTCAATTTTTTTTAATATATAAATTTTTAATATATAATTTTTTTCAAAATTATTTATTCTATTAATTGATTCCTGCATTGCCTCTGACTCCACACAAGTGTGCAAAATTTCAGATCAATCAGACGGATAAAAGTGTGTCAGATATCAGTTATAAGATTTGGAGTTGACAAAATTATTTTTTCAATTTTTTTAATATTGAAAAAAAAATTTTTTTTAATTTTTAAAATCTTTTATTTTGACATTTGATTCATGCATTGTCTCCAACTTTACACAAGTGTACAAAATTTCAGATCGATAGGATAAGTAGAAGTGTATTAAATTTAGATTACAAGATTTGTAGCAGACAGACAGACAAACAGACAGACAAACAAGAAGTGAAGTTAAAGAGAAGTGTTGTAAAATAACCAAAAACGGAACTGAACGATTTTTATAACAATCAGTCGATGTAATATAGCTAAAAGAAACGGAACCCGAACTTAACAAACTGCCGAGATTATTAACGATTTTCGAATTTTATTTCTTTTGCAAAACACGGTTTATATGTGAACTCACGCTCAACGCTGCTTCACATGCGTGCACTCGGAAAAATAAATGGATTCGAAGTAGTGACACTTATTTGCACAAAGCATTGATACGCCCTTTTGATGGGTAAAATTGGATCTAGATGACTCAGCCCGCGGCAAGAACTGAATCGCTATTTGGACAAGGTCTCACCCATTCCTCATGCTTGGGTAAAGTGAGGTTGAGGCGACTTACTTCAAGCCAGAAAAGCATGATAGGACAGTTACAAGCACACTGCTTTGGTAGCCTGCGTAGCACAGTGGCAGCGGCACTTAGACGAGAGGATCTATCCGTGGGTTGGAGCTTCCAGTAGCGCGATTCATTTGATCGGTGTAGCTGGTAGGCAGCAGTTGATAGTCGTCAAAGGTGGTGCTCTCAGCATAGATTTGGGTTGGTGATCCTAAATAAACTCTGGTTCCGTGTTACTCGGGGTATCTTATACGGTGCTAACGCAGCAACGGCCGCGTATCGTGAATATTTACCAGTTTTTAACTCCGGCCGCTGATCACTGGCGGCTTTTGAAGTTAAACTCATTGATCGTCGATTTCTTTTTCTTTACATGAAAACAACTTTTCTTCCATTCTTTATTTTCTCTATTCATTTCTAATTAGTATTTCACTCTCGTGATGTCGTCGTTTTTAGCGCGTGTATGTTAATTGGTCGCTTTCTTTTACCGGTGAAAATTAGTTTTTCGTACTAATCGACTCTACCTGCACACTCAGTTTAGTATAGGAGTTCAGTAGCATTTGTTAGAAATACCGTAACAAATTTTGATTCTTTGTCTGCTTCTTGCTTCTCATTAACTAGAAATATCATGACATATCAAATTCTGGGCCGGATGACGTTATCAGTATATCAGTATCTGAATGTTTACGATATGTGGCCGGCGCAGACTCGGCCGTAACTTATCAGAAGCTGATACGACTCTGCACTCAGAGAAATGAGCGAGACTCTGTCCAAATAGCGACGTCTTTTTCCTCTCTGGGAATTATGCAGTTCCAGTTTGTCCCCGGGAAGGGCGTGTCTTTGCTACGTACGCTCTGCTTGCGCTGTGGGTATAGGAAAGTGCAAGATCAATCACTATTTGGACAATATGCGCCATTCGTTTTTCTGAGTGTAGGGTGTTACCTGTCCTGCGTGGCCACTCCCTTCGCCGCGCCGTAGCCGCCCCCGGAATTTCCGTAGATATTCTCTGGATTTCTGTGGATATTCTCTGCAGTGTGTAGTGTGTACTTCGTCATGAAACATTCATGAGCCAGTGTCGCTTCCGTAGCTATCTCAGGCAGCCTTCTCTAGGGGAAACTCGTTCATGTAGCTTGTTTATGTCGCGCTTTTGATGGTCGCCGTGCTCGGAAATTTGTCCCGGTGCTTCGTCTTTTTTTTTTCTTTTCGTGTTGCTCTTCTTTTCTTCCTTCTTCGTCTTATTCTCCTATTGCTCTCTTTCTCTTTTGCTCTCTCTCTGTACTTATTGCTTGCTCTGCCATGTCTATGTTCGAGCTTTGATGTAGAACTATATTGAGCCCGTGACAGGGTACATCGTAATTCTGATAGCTTATTAATTAACCTCGCACTAGTTTTCATTTAACATTAAAAACAATCGATTTGGCTGTTTTAACAGCTACCTCTGGAACTAGAGCAGTTCAATATCGTTTCTACTTGCATCTTACATCGCGTTCATAACAAATATAACGTAACGCGTGGTGCATTATGGGTTTCGTGGCACCGTGTGTCAACAAAGAGCGGAAAAGTCGAAGTTTTAGTCGGGCATGTTTTTCGTGTTGTGCACTGCAGTGATATTCCAAGCCTAATTTCAGTATTTTCATTATGTAAGCCAATTGATAATAGCCAAGATTATCTTCATTATGGAAGCCAAGATGTGGAATAATGCAGAGAATGTTGAAGTAATTGAACAACATTAAGGGTGAAATAAAGCAACAAATTAGAAAAGGAACAATCGATCGCAAAGGCAAATGCTGGTGAAGAGCGGAGATTTGATGAATTTACTGCATAATAGAAGTGCCTGTCACGCTGTGTTTCCAACGTTTTTGTTACTTTAAAAAATTAATTTTTTACATGAAATTAAATTTTACCTTTGAGTGGGTCGTCCTAATTAACCCTATATAGGCCCGGCAAAAGGACGTATCAATGCTTTGTCCGTTCTCTCATTGTGTTGTGGGTAAGAAATAGTTACTATTAGGACGATATGATCCATTCATTGTCCTGAGTGTGGATCACGTTCCAGTGATCCCACCCATGTTGTCTGACTGCCATAATTAGCAACCTATCAAATCTCCGTTGATCACTTCCATGTGCCTTTGCGATCAGTTGTTCGTTTCCTTTCTTATTTTATTTCTTTCTTTATTCTATTTTTTCTTCATTTTATTCTTCCTATAACTTTTTTCTCGTTTCATTTCGTTCATTTCTTCATTGAAGTCGTCAAATTTATTTTTTACATTCTCTACTGCATTTCAGCCCTTGACTTACTTGATGGAAATACTTCATCCTACATATTTACATGTTTATTATTTCATCTTATTTGTTTTAAGCATCTTTTACTTATTTAGCGTGTTTATGCCAATTTTTTTTCTCCTTTCCACGACTTGCAATTTACTTGGTTCATTTTAAATCTCCCTTTCAGCTTGTTCATAAGAAAATATATCGGATTTTACGTATATTTCAAATTCGGCTCTCTCATTAATGTCATCTCCCTGGCTAACACACAACGTTTAAAGGCAGCAAGTCGACAGACAAGATGCTCGTGTCAAGCACATCATCGTATTTGTCTTACCATGCGCATATCACCACAGATGATCAATAGAAGTATTGCACACAGTATTGCTGTTCCGATACTCATCATTCAGTATCGATGCGCGTTATCGGCGTACACTCAGAAAATGAGCGGGTCATTATCAAAGTAGCGATGCACTTTTTTCTCTCATGTGGATCATTGACCCATAAAAAAAAGCGCGTATAAGCGCTACGTTGATAAATTGCGTTACTATTATGACAATATGACTCGATAATTTTTATGGGTATAGTTATTCGCTAGGTCTTATTTTGTCATCGGCGAGACTAAATCTGATGTCGCTCGCTTTATGATTCTATAAAACTGCGTGTGCTGGGCATCAGCTAGTGATACCTCTCCATGCAGGGCATCAGTGAGCGTATCAGTGATACCTCTCCATGCAGGGCATCAGTGAGCGTATCAGTGATACCCTCACATGCAGGGCATCAGTGAGAGTAATAGTGAAGCCCCCACATGCAATAACAGGAAGCACTAATAATTGAACGAGTCACATTATCTAAATAGAGACGCTTTTTCTTATACACAGCACAAACAGAGAGCGACAAGATACACTTGGTTAGAACATGCATCACTATTTAGACAAAGTCCCAGTCATTTCTATGAGTGAGCTTATCAATAATATTGAGTGCTCCCTGGGGTTGACGACTGATATGAAGGTGCACTTACAGAAATGAGGAGGCGTATTTGTCCGAATAATGATGCACGTATCGCCGTTGTGAGGGTCATCCTGATTTGATAGGGCTCAGCAAAAGGGTATATTACGTACGCTCTTCGCTATGGTGAGTGAGATAGTGTCACTATTTGGACAGTATGCCCCAAAAATTTTTGTTCGTGTGAAGCATGAAATGTGCAGAATTATAACGTGCAGCACGGCACGTAGCGCTGCTCGTGCTCTGCGTACAGAATGCGCTCAAGCGCTTCTCTCTCCTACACGACGTTTAGGCATCAAAAATGGCTACCCACCATGCATCTGACATTGATTAAGCGTTTAAACGTTGAATTTACGTCGATTACAAGTTTTTTTTAATGTTATGTGTCCCACGTTTTCAAAAAGGCATCTGACGTTGAACCAACGTTGATTGAACGTTATTTCAACGTTCTTTGTTGGACGTTTTTCAGCAAGGTATCTGACGTGGAATGATCGTAGGTTAAGCATTCAAACGATTTATTTACGTCGATTAAACGTTTATTCTACACTTTTTGCCTGTATTGTAGAAATTCACGTTATGTGCTATACCACATTTTCAATAATGAGGCTGGAGATCTACAGAAGTCAAACAGTATACGAAATTGATACTGCTTCAATTTGCCTGCGAAAAAAAATTTTTTATTTTTTCCCACTTGCTCCAATGGATCATTAAAGCTTGACGTCTATGGATTTTTGATGTTTGTTTTGCCTTTTTAAATTTAATAGCTCTTTTCATCTGTAATATGTAAGCTAGGATACGTTGATTATGATCGCACGTAAAAACTTAAGTAACTACTTTTGGAAAAACGCGCTTTGATAGTGCGCGACCTTAACTTTACCTTTCGCACGTGCTCTTCCCGGCTGTGATACATCATAGTGTGATGCATCATCCATCACTCATGCATCATCGCAGCTATAGCATTGAAGAAATTCCTACAGTGTGTCATGCTATCGCTCTAGAACTGAGACTGCTTACATCAAGACCTCCAAGTGTCTCTTGTGGCCCGATTTGTCACTTACGTCTTCAGTAAATTCTAAAAAATATTTTTAATGCACTTTTTTATACATGACTTTTCTTACAAAATAGCCAGTTTGTTTTGAACATCCTACAAAATTCCCCTTATTCTTCTACAATCTTCGATGTAAATCTATACAATTGTAGGGTTATGATTGCTAATTAATAAGTAGTTAATATTGAAAGCACGCTTTGATCTGTCGTTAAGTGACTCAATTGGAAGTTTCTGCAGCTGCTGCCGGGACTCCCAAGCTTTCTTGTATATTTTGTGGTAATGCGTTCTGGAAAATACAGAGGCTAAATAGTAATGCACTTTTTCTCCTTATGCAAGTTATCCTGACCCATTTTAGCTCGGAAAAATAAAGTATTTGTGCTTTTGAAAAAAGCGCAGGAAGTGTCATTATTTAGACAGTATAACTCGTTCATTTTTCTGAGTGTGTGCCCGACACAACAAGTGTTTGCAGCGCTATTTTCTCGTCATGGGTAGAGAATCATGAGAAGCGCTCGCTCTATTGTGACGACCAGCATTCAATTCTTGACAGCTTTCCCCCGCTTTACCAACTCGCCACTCGGAAAAAAATGAATGTGTCATTTTGTTATAATATTTATATTCTTTTCTGCACGAATAAACGTGGCATTGAAACGCATTTTTGCCGAGCCTAACTGGTTCAGGATGACGCATAAAAAGACTAAATTTATCCCTAAAATGCCTTAAAACTCTTGAAAAAAGCCTTTATCTTAAACTATTACCGTGTCCGTATTATTTGTAATATGCACACTGGTCTTTAACGGTCCGTGTCATCTGTAATAAGCACACTGGTCTTTGACGGTCCGTGTCATCTATAATAGGCACACGGTCTTTGACGGTCCGTGTCATCTGTAATAGGCACACGGTCTTTGACGGTCCGTGTCATCTATAATAGGCACACGGTCTTTGACGGTCCGTGTCATCTATAATAGGCACACGGTCTTTGACGGTCCGTGTCATCTGTAATAAGCACACACGGTCTTTGACAGTCAGTGTCGAGCTGTTCCTTTGTCCCGGCAAGTTGTCCTGAATGTCGTCAGTCTGCTTATCTCACGTCGGCCGCTATTGTTTAGCGGGAATATTTGTTTTATTCATGCTTCTTAGCCGTAGTTTCTTGCTCACAATGGAGTGTACCAATTTTTGTTTATTAATCTTGGTTTTCTCATCATTCTTTTTATTCAGCGTTTCCTTTAACCTGAAAATAAGGTAAAAACAAAATTCCTTTTATAAATTTTTTCGTCAATTTATCTGCAATTTCATTTTCTTAACTGGCATTCATCGAAGCGAGGCCGATATAAAGTGTATCGTCTTCTTATGTTGTTAGCGATTGACTTCGCAACGACATTAACCATGTTGTAGATGCAATCAATTTATAAACTCCTGTGTCTCCTTATAAACTCCTCGTCATGAGTGTCATGCGACTTTCGTGAGTGCCATTCGACTTTCGTGAGTGTCACCATGCTGCGCCAATGCCCTGCGTTATGAATGTCATGCGACGGCCGTGAGTGTCATGCGACGTCTGTGTTAGTGCCATGCCTCGTCATTGAGTGCCACCACTCCTCCACATGACACCACCACGTGGCCGCGAGTGTCACACGGCATGCGAGTTATCGCGATTATCTGGCGGCACTCGTGGAGGGCTCTTCCGCCTGCGCGTGACTCATCTCTAATCTCATACATTGTTATCTCACATCTTCTTGCGTCTATAATCACGAGATCTTCGTGAGCGCCTGCCGGATTTATTCCGCTGAACTGGAAATAACATGATCTCGGTTAAATATTATGTTTTCAACAAAATAACATGTTCTCAGTCATATAACATGAACATGTTTAGCATTTGATCAAGAACATAAGGTTTGACTGAGAGCACTCTCAGTCAAACCTTATGTTATTGATCAAATATCATGTTCATGATCAAATATCTTGTTCTTGATCAACTGTTATGTTCACAATAAAAAATGTTCTCAAATAAATGTCTATATTTTCAATCAAGTTTCATGTTCTCGCTTAAATATCCTGTTCACAATCAGATGTCATGTTCCAAATAAAATATTGTGTGCGTTTTCATACAAAGTTCATGTTGTCGATCGAATATCATGTTCAAGATCAAAAATGGTCTGATTCATTTCTCTTAAGAAGTGCTTTAATTTAATCACTTCATTTCTTTTAAGAGTAATAAATTAATTTCTGATGGCTATAGGAATCTCAATGTTTCATGTTGAAAAATATCTCGCCTCCAAAACCTCAATAATTTGAGTACATTAGCACTTTTCGCGAGTGCTCTCTGCGCGCAGCAACGATATGCCTTTCTTTCCGGGCAAAACTGTGTCAAGATAACCCACACTAGCACAGAAAGTGCATTTACGGTATATTTGGACAAAGTCTAGTCATATCTGTGAGTGTAGACAGTTAACAGTTAGCAGGATTACGTGCATCCTAATAGGGATAAGCTGGAGCTCTAGCACTTCTTAGTGCATCTTGTGGTGCCTCCCTGGATATAGAAGAATAGATAGCTCATTTTGTCCGATTTCTGACACTACTTTGTTGTGTGGACCTATGGTGTGTCCTTTTTCCGAGCTAAACCCTCTCCAAATGACTCATATAAGGGTAAAAGTGCATCAGGGGTGAAAGTTCATCGCTATTTAGATGAAGTCTTATTAATTTCACTGAGTGCTTTTTTATTTCCATTCGTGTTTCTAAGTCGATTTTCTTCTCTTGCAGGTGGCCATCAAAATTATAGACAAGACTCAGCTTAATCCTGGGAGTTTACAAAAGGTGAGTCTTTTTCTCTATTTTTATTTCAGTGAAAAATGAACTATTAAGGATATTAACATGTTATTGACATGTCTTTTTAAATTTTTTTCGATCTGTCAAGTTTCTGTGAAATATTGTACTTTTTCTTCCCATGGGAATGAATCGAGCAGCTCGTTAAAAAATATCTTTTCGTCGTTGGTTTTATGTCGTTTGATCGCCGCTGCATTTCATATTCAAATTTCAATTCGAGTGAAACGAAAGCCTATGATTTACATGTTCATGTCCTTAGCAGGTTATAATGCGCGCATCATGAGAGAACATTTTGTGTGTTATATTTTCCTATTTTTAATGTGCGCGTCAATATGGAAATTTTTTTGTGTCTCAGCTTCTCCGATTTTTAAATGCGCGTGTCATTAAATTAAGGTAACTTTTTTGTGTTTTAGCTTTTCCGACACTTAATGTGCGCTTCATTACGGAAATGTTTTTTTTCTTTTTTGTGTGTGTTTCAGCTTTTCCGATTTTTAATGCTCGCGTCATTAAGAAAATTTCTTGTGTTTCAGCTTCTCCGACTTTTAATGCGCGCGTCATTAAGAAAATTTCTTGTGTTTCAGCTTCTCCGACTTTTAATGCGCGCGTCATTAAGAAAATTTTTGTGTTTCAGCTTTTCCGCGAAGTGCGGATCATGAAGATGTTGGACCACCCGAATATCGTGAAGCTTTTCCAAGTGATCGAGACCGAGAAGACGCTCTACCTCGTCATGGAATACGCGAGTGGCGGTGAAGTGTTCGACTATCTCGTCTTCCATGGCCGCATGAAAGAGAAGGAGGCTAGGGCTAAGTTTAGACAGGTAATTTGTTTATTACCAGGGAAATGGCGTTGAAATTTAAGTTGAAACGGTGATTTGGTTGAAAAAACTACTAATCCTCGATTAACGATTGTCGTCTTCGAACGGGCGCATGGAGGAGAAGGAGGCTAGGGCTAAGTTTAGACAGGTAATTTGTTTATTGCCAGGGAAATGGCGTTGAAATTAAGTTGAAATGTTGATTAGGAGTTGATTTAGTTGGAAAAACGATAAATCGTCGACTGTACCGATTGTCTCACAATGGGCGCATGACGGAGAAGGAGGCTAGGGCGAAGTTTAGACAGGTAATTTGTTGATTACAAGGGAAATGGCGTTGAAATTTATGTTGAAACGTTGATTAGGAGTTGATTTTGTTGAAAAGCGTTAGGTACTCCAACGCGAGAGGACGAATAATTTCCTCCTTCCAGAAAAATTAAGTTCAAATAATGTACCTGTATAGTGAATTGATTTTAATGGGGCCATTAAACGTTAAGATTATTCAATAAACGTTAAGATGATTATTTTTTTGTATATAATGGGGGAGTGTGTGTGTCTTAATTAACCACATTGTTAAAAGTATCGATTATGTAAGACAGAGTTGAATGGCTATTTGTAAATTACGGCTTGGTGTTATCACAATATACTAACTTAATGTTATCTATTGTGCAGATCGTATCCTCGGTGCAGTATTGTCACCAAAAGAAGATCATTCATAGAGATTTGAAGGCTGAGAATTTACTCTTAGACTCTGAAATGGTCATCAAAATTGCTGACTTTGGCTTCAGTAACGAGTTTTCTCCCGGCAATAAACTGGACACTTTCTGTGGCAGTCCTCCTTACGCGGCTCCCGAGCTCTTCCAAGGTAATTTGCCGTTACTAGCCGCTACTTAATTGCAATCCGCTACTTGATTACATTCTGCTACTTGATTGCAACCCGCAACTTAATTACAATCCTCTACTTGATTACAATCGGCTACTTAACTACAATCCGCTACCTAATTCTGCAATAATGTTGTAGCAATTCGCTGATTCTGCTAAAATATTGTATTAAACCTCTCGTCACACTACATAATTTAATTACTTTTAATTGTACCTAGTAAAGTTTATTATTTGTTAATTTATCATTGTAGAGTGTAGTTTATTAATTGTTAATTTTGTACAGGTAAAAAATACGACGGCCCTGAAGTAGACGTGTGGTCGTTGGGCGTGATATTGTACACGCTCGTGTCGGGGTCTTTACCTTTTGACGGCTCGAACCTGAAGGAGTTGCGGGAGAGAGTCCTGCGTGGCAAGTATAGGATACCTTTCTACATGTCCACTGACTGTGAGAACCTCCTCAAGAAGTTCCTTGTGCTCAATCCTGCCAGGAGAGCTACTTTAGAGGTCAGTTGTTTGATAATTCTACGTTTTTCAACAGGATTATTAAGGATAATATCTTCCGTCGACAATAATTACTTCGATTAATCATTATTTTGTCATGGTCCATAAGTTTCTTGCACCCAATTCTCCTAAGAGTGACTTTAGAAGTCAGTTTTTTTATTGATTCAAAATTTTTTCAACGGGATTGCTACGGATAATATCTTTCATCGGCAATAATTAGAATAAGCATTGTTTGTCATGGTACATAAAATTGATAATCTTTGACAAAGTTTCTTGCATCCAATCCCGCCAGAAGAGCTACTTTACAGGCCAGGTTTTAAATAACTTCATATATTTTTCAGCTGCAAATAATGTACTAACAATAATATTATTGGACTACTAAGAAGTCCGTTGGAAGAGCATATGTTAAATCAATATTAATAATGCAGATTATTTTACTGAAGATAGTTATGAAAGACCGGTGAATATGTTAAAATAATATTATTAATTTTCCGATGATATTGATATTACCGTGCATCATTTGCACACACCATAATGAAGGACCGGTGCATATGTTGTAATAATAATATTAATACGTTTCTAATGATAATATTGATACTACTGGCACTATTTGCACACAGACCATAATGAAGGACCGGTGGATGAACATCGGTTACGAGGACGACGAGCTGAAGCCTCACATTGAGCCCGAGATGGACTTCGCTGAGCCCAAGAGATTCGAGATACTCATGGAGATGGGCTACTCTAGAGCAGATATTGAAGATAGCCTCAAGAATCACAAGTTTGATGACATCTACGCCACTTATCTACTCCTGGGACGGAGATCTACTGACGTGAGTCTATGGACATCTTGTATAAGTAGATATACTGACGTCAGTCCACGTAGATTTTGTATAAGGAGATACACCGAAATGAGCCTGCATAGCCTCGTTAAACTTTAGTTAGCCTCATTAATGTGCCTCGTTCAACACTCATTAACATAACATATCCCCACAGTTGGACAGCGAATCATCACGCTCTGGCTCGTCGTTATCATTACGCAACAACACCCCCCGTGTGGGGGGCGTGAGCAGCGGGGTGGGGGTGAGCAGTGGGGGTGACAGCGGACACCCCCCATCATCCCAGCTGTCGCAGTCCCCCTCACACCGCGGGGTGCACCGCTCTGTCTCCGCCACCAACGCTAAGCCCACCAGCAGGAGGCTGTCTGCCGGTAATTCTTTACTGGGCAATTCTTGTATAGTGGGTAATTGTTTACTGGGTAATTATTTAGTGGGTAATTCTTATATAGCGGGGTATTGTTTACTGTGTAATTATTTAGTGCGTAATTCTTATAGAGCTGGTAATTATTTACTGGATAATTATTTAGTATGTAATTCTAGATCGGGTAATTGTTTACTGGGTAATTCTAATAGAGTGGGTAATTGTTTACTGGGTAGTTCTAATATTGTGGGTGATTGTTTAGTGGGTAATTCTTTATAGTGGGTAATTGTTTACTGGGTAATTCTTTATGGCGGGTAATTGTTTACTGGGTAATTCTTATATAGCGGGTAATTCTCATATAGTGGGTAATTGTTTGCTGGGTACTTCTTTACTGGGTAATTCGTTATAGTGGGTAATTGTTTACTGGGTAATTCTTTTATAGCTGGTAATTGTTTACTGGGTAATTCTTTTATAGCTGGTAATTGTTTACTGGGTAATTCTTTTATAGCTGGTAATTGTTTACTGGGTAATTCTTGTATAGCAGGTAATTGTTTACTGGATAATTCTTATATAGCGGGTAATTATTTACTGGGTAATTCTTATATTGCAGGTAATTGTATTAAATTTTGCTATTCGGCAGCCAAACATCATTGCTCACTTCCTCTCTTAGCTGCCTGTTCCTTTCGCATGTTCCAGCTACATCATTTTAGCCTCATTTCATTTTTTCCTTTCCCCTTAGACATTTCATATTTTCTCAGGTTCTCCTTAAAATTTCTATGTCTTTACTGGCGGATACGTGCTCTTATTTCACTCTTCTTTTCATTTTTTATTCATTATTTTCATTTCCTTCTTCATTTATTTTCATTTCCCTCGTCATTTTTCACTTCCCTCTTCCTTTTTTATCTTCCTCTTAATTTTTTTAAATTTCTCTCCCCTTTTTTCCTTTCCCTTTTCGTTTTCTTTTTTGACATCTTCCTTCTTCTATTGTCATCTTCTTTTTTCATGTCTCCCTTCCATTGACCCGCTCGTAACTGACCGTATGGTTGCAGGTGGTGCCCCGACCACCACCACACCAGCGACCAACAACAGCCACAATCACAGCAGCAACAGCACGACCCCCGCCACCACCACGGCACCCAGCACCACCACGTCCACCACTAACAACACCACCACCACCGGCAACCATTTCCGACGCCAGAACACCGTCGACACCGCCACCATCAAAGAAAATACCGCTCGGTTGCAACAGCAGGGAACCACAACAACCTCGTCCCAGAGAGGTAGCGCTACCAACGCTACCGTAACTACCACTACTACCACGGGGGGCGGTGGTACCCCTGCAGGGGGGGCACAAGATGGCGGGGGGGCCCATAGCCCCGTGGGGAGCGTGGGGTCTAAAGGGGGTGAGTGGAGTGTAGGGGGAGGAGGAGAAGCTGCTTGCACTGTTCTATCTTTTTCTCGTTTGAGGTTCAAAAAGATTATTTTCCTTCGTGTTTTGTGGTCCAGGTTAATTTTTATGGAGTTGTTATTCTTTTTTCTCTCGTTCAGTCTTACTTGTTTTCTTTTTCTGAAGAATATCGTACAGTTCAAACTTTTTTTGTATTCTTCTAGTACGGTTGTCCAGTCTCTTATTATAATTTTCTAATATATCCTGAAGACTATTCCTAAAAACACCAGTTTTCCTTATCCAGTAATAACCTAGTAGTGGGTGTAGGTTCCGACCGTAAAATATTTACGAACATCTCTGAACTCTTGCTCGAATTCATTCGAATTTTGAGTCGCGTCTGTCTGGAAAATTTCTTGTCTTCATTGCTAATTTCTATCTCTTTTATCAAATCTTCATCTATGTTAGCCTCCCTTACCTACTCCTATCCTCCGCAACCTATGAACTAATCCTTCTCTCGGAGTCTTTTTTATATTTTTTATGTTCTTATTCCTCAACCACTCTTATTCTTACTCATTAGAGAATCGCAACTTCTCACTGATATTAATGTTTAATTTCATCGAAATTATTTCATACTTCATTTCCATGCCAAGTTTTCCTCCTCTGATGTTTTTGTCTCCGTTGTATTGGTGCCTTCTTTTTCTAGTTCATTATTCATTCTGACAAACGTTTTTTTGTCACCTAAGTTATCGTTCGCATTTTTAATTTTTTTCATCACTTAATACCATTCAGTGCCTCAGTAGATATCAGGATTAGGGATTCCTTTCTCATATTTTTTTCGATATCCTTTAAAAAATTAACTATTTTCAAAGTACCTATGAAAAATCGGCATAAATAAATTTATTTTTCAAAATGGATTTTTCTCCGTTGCCTTATTTTTCCTTAACTAGACTAACGTAAAAGTTTTCGTTCGAAGCAATTCATGTTTTCACTTATCACGTAGATATTACTGCCTGATTATCTCGGTTGTCTTTGTTCCTTTTCTAATACTACTTCCATCCTATTTATTTTATCCTATATTCCTCCACCCCTGCCCTCCCTCCCCACCCCCGCCCTCCCGACATCTTGTGCGTGTCAAAAATTTATAATTATACCATGATTATATAATTTCCGTACATAATTTTCTAATTGATGCATTTTGGCGCATAATTATTCAGTTCAGTATTTTATTTGTTATTATTTACAGGTAACCAGTAACGTTACAATGATCGATATTTACCAGTTAGCAGTAACGTTAAAATGATCAATGTTTACACATCAAATGTGGAAACAATCCAGTATTTCGTGTGGCTAATATCCAGTGCTCTTTGTATTATTCATTTAGTATGAGTGCAACAGAGTTATTTTCAAAATGAAAACATAATTCGTATTTCCATGAACAAAGCTTATGTATTAATATTGCAGCTATTTACCATCTTTTGTTGTTGGGGCTAGAAATTTTAACTGCAAGGTAAGTATTAATTATATTTACTAGATATTTTTTAATAGATATCTGATTTGTATATCAGTATTCCGTATTTAGATATAAATATAACATTACAGAATCATCAAGCTTCTCGCCATATTTTTTTTTCTTGTAATGTCTAACATGACATTATTGTGTGAATGAGTTAGATTATTTTGATTTTTTCCGATGAATATTGTCATTTGAAAACGGCGGAATATCGAGAAAATAACAACAAGAAGAAGAAATAAACAATTCTTCTCGATAGAAAAATTAAGGAGAACTTACCTCCATTTCAATCTTAGAGGTGTCAATTAATAATTTCTACTTGGATGCAGGTATTGCTGGTAATAAGACGAAAATTATTATATTAGAGCGTAACATATCCGGGAATTATCGTGACCTACACAAGACTAATTCGATGTCCCGACGTTTATTAAAAGTATTAAGGTATTATATACGTAAATTAGAGTTAAGAGATATTACGGCGTTACAGGCACAGTGAGCATTATTAGCGTATTATTAATTTATTGAAATTCTTGACGTATTATTTCTTTATTTAAATTATTAACGTATTAATTTATTAAAATTTATTCAATTAATTTATTTAAATAATACCTTATTAATTTATTGAAAATAGTAAGGTATTATTCATATAAATTCTAGTTAAGAGATATGGACGTTACAGGCGTGGTGAGTGGTGCTGTGAGCCCCGGCATGAGCAGCAAGACGCGCAGCAGCAGCGGCGCCACAATTACTTAAATTATTAAAATATATGTAAATAATTTACTTGAATTACTAAGGTATTATTCACGTAAATTAGAGTTAAGATATGACTGTGTTACAGGCGTGGTGAGCGGTGCTGTAAGCCCCGGCATGAGCAGCAAGACGCGCAGCAGCAGCGGCGCGACGACGCAACAAAAAAGCAACACCATCGCCAGCCGCACCATCAGCGCTGCTACTGGTCGTCGGTCTACTTATTCTCATGATCCTAAGTCTTCATCTACTGAGAAGACCAACGTCCCTGACTCTACCAGGTGGGCTAGCACTGAGAAGGGTCTATATTTTATATTAACAACCTTTTATAGTCAGTCGTACAATGTTTTGTTTACGTTACAATGTTTCGTCTACGTTGCAATGTTTGGTTCACATTACAATGTTTGGTTAACATTACAATGTTTTGTTTACATTACAATGTTTCGTTTACATTACAGTGTTTTGTTTACGTTGCAATGTTTGGTTAAAGTTACAATGTTTCGTTTACGTTGCAATGTTTACTTCACATTACAATATTTTGTTTACGTTACAATGTTTAGTTTACGTTACAATATTTTGTTTACATTACAATCTTTAGTTTAAATTATAACGTTTCCTTTACGTTACAATGTTTCGTTCCAATTTTTCTTTTCAAGGTGGAATAAATACATGGTTTTGGTATTTCTGTTTCCACCTTGAGATGTCAGTCGTTCTTAGTTTTGTTTTAAGAAGGGTCTAAATTGCTTTTATATCCGTAGTTTTGAAAAGAGTATGAATTACGTTTGTTACATTCTATGTTATTAGTCAAAGCTACTATTCGTCTACATACGGTTGCCAGATGTTGGGCTAGCAATAATAATGTATTTCCCAACATTTCTTCAAATGTGTTTGCTGCCACGCTCACATCAGATGTTTTTTCGTTGGTGACATGCCAGTCCACGAATGATGGTGATTGCCCTTCATTGCTAGTGATCTTATTTATTGTTATGTCACGCGGTCACTAGTTCTGTCATTGTTTAAGTAATAAGATTTATTCCGTAATTCAGCAATATTTTTCTTTTTAATTCATTGTGATTGGACGGAAAACTGAGAGTTCGTTTAATATACTCGATCAACCCTTTCGTTCGTTCTATTCTTTCTATTAGAGAAAATCTTTCTGTAAAATTACATAACCCTTTGAGAGGTTATTTTCTCTCAATCTTGCAAAGATTGAGCCAACGTGTAATTAGAGGTTCGAATTCTCTTTGTGACTTAATAATGGGTGACTTAATTTTATGCTATTTTAATTATATATTTGCTTCTTGTGGTGCTATTGTGATTTCCAGTGCAGTCGTGACACTAATTTGTTTTTGATGATCTCTCATTATAACTTTTATTAGTGATGTTCATTATATATTTATTGGAGCAATGTTACCAGCGCTAACCTGGCGCTGGTTTTATGCCTCTAGTCTCCTCTTATTGGCATTGTTTACAGTTGTATTATTGCCCTCTACATATTATTTTAATTTTGCTCATATTTATTCAGTCAGAAGAAGGGATGTATTTCCTTTCTTGTGACTGCAATGTAAGAAATGCAACAGGAATTGCAGTGGCAATTTCTATTACTTTGCTATTACATTAGCCAAGCTACAAGGATTTGCTTTACTGGCGTTTTATTTCATTTTACAATTGATGCTCATGAGAATTTTTTTACTGCTACCCACCAGACAAATGACGTTGAAACAACGTTTGATTGACGTTAATTTCGCGTTAAAACGTTCGATCAACGTTTATTTAACGGCACCCTGGTGGGTATCTACATAAGGGCTTGCACTATCTGTACATAAATCTATTTCAGTTCATAAATTGAGCCTTCTACATGGATGGAAATTTATAAAAGTAATTTTAAAATTTAAATAGACTTCCATGTTTCCAGTCGCAATCCAATCAAATATGAAGTCCTTGTAGCAACGCCCTGCCAGCTCCACTCCTAATATCTGTGATGCTCGTAATTAGATCATTTCATTGCTTCAATAACAAATTAATCAAGATTTATAAAAAAGGAAATGTCATACTTTGATGCTCCTGCTAACCTTTTGAAAGCAGCGCAACGCCAACCCCTGTCTGTTAATTATATATCATCCTTAATGTCAAACTCCCTTTTTGAGCCTTCCTTGCTACGTATTTTTCTTCCATATCCTCGTTTTCTTCGTACGAGGTTTCGTATTGTTTTTCCTTAGTCTTTATCGTCACTTCTGGTCGCGTGATCGATTTCTTTTTCACGTCATATTTAATTAGTTAATCTTTGTTGGTCATTCGGTCAGGTTCGGTGCGTATTGCTAACGTGTTGTGCGTTGTTTTGTTGATTCTTCGTCGGTAATGATGGAATATGGGAAGAATGATGTCATATCATTGGTGAAATGATGCTCTATTATCTCAAAAAATGGAGTATTGGATGGAAATTTGGCATAATTATCATTTGAAAATTGTTTTCGATCTCTAAGCATTGATGCTCCTCTTTCAATGGAAGTTGTCTACAAAGGGTATTTAATTTTGTTAGTTTCTAATTTGGTAAAACACCAACAATTTATGTCTTGAAATCGTTATTTCTCTCCTTTTTGTTTTTTGATTATAATGAAGGTTAGCGTTATTGCTGACCGTTCAATACAGAATTTTCGCTGGATTTCATTGCAGGAAATCTCCGGAAGTAGAAGCTATTGAATTGTCATAGACTCGTGTCCAATGTATCGTTGTTTGTATTATAAAGTATATATGAAACTTCGTGTGTGACTCTCAACAAGAATAACTTGACTTGAACATTGTCGTGCTTCCTTCGCGTCACATTTTATATCTCATTTTATTATATCATTTTATTTATTTGTATTTTAAATCGTTCATGATTGTTATCCACAATAATTTCTTTAATTTAAGGCAAAGAGGTCATTAATATTCTTCATTGGAGCTAATTTTTCTTTATGAATGACATTTCACATATTGGGATTGTCGTGGGGCGTAGTTCTTTCCCCGTGTAGTGTGGGGTGGCCGCTGTTCCCCGTGTAGTGTGGGGTGGTCGCTGTCCCCCCGTGTAGTGTGGGGTGGTCGCTGTCCCCCGTGTAGTGCTGTTCCCCGTGTTCCCCCCCCCCCTTCACCCCGCCCCCTACTCCCCTCTCTAACCCGGCGCCGGTATGCAGGGGGGCGGGGAGTGATGCCCCCGATCCTCTCCCTCACTCCAACATGATGCTCCTAGAGTGAGTATTGCTCTTTCTCACTCTCTTTAATTACTTCCTCTCTCTCTCTCTCTATCGCTTCTCTTCTCTCGCTCTCTTTTTATTTCGCTGTTTCGCACACTCGCTTAACTTATCCGCACTTGTCACTATCGCCGTACGCATGCGTGTCGTCTGATGTTTTAAACATGTTTGCTCGTTAAAATGATGTTGCTAAACTCATTAAACTGTAGTGAGCTTTAAAATAGTGAAGAGCCGACTAATTAACCTCTGAAATATATTCACGTTGTAATTTATCAAGGGAATGACGTAGATTCGACTTGCATTACGTTTTCGTGCGCTTAATACGATTATGCGTATAAACCCAATTTGTACCAAAGAAACTACGAATTATGCATGTCTTGTTAACCAAATCGAATCCGTTCTTTTTAATTATTGTATTAAATTTGATTAGATTTCGAAACGAACGCTCTGAAGGTTCAGCAGTGATGTTGACATTCCTTCTTGGGTACAAATTATTTCATGGCTAGAAAATAAAGGATATGTAGGCCATATTCTCAAAACGAACATATCAGAGTTGAACGAACCTAGTAGAGATTCGCTATCGTAATTAAAAATCCTTCGTAATCGTAATAATAATCATAATTAATCCTCCTAGTTTGTCGTCGAGTTTAACTTTAAGAGAAAAGAGGAGCTTTCACTTCGCATTTAGCATCCCAGAGTTTTGTTTGTTAAACAAGGCGAATATTCAACTTTAACGAACGAATAACTAACTTCAACGGCATTGTATATAACCATATAGACAACTTAGAAGAATAATTAACTTGAACAAATGATTAATGGCAGATACATTGTTCTAGTTAATAATAATGATTTCCTTCAGCGAATAATTAACTGGCATTATGAGTACCGCCCCATACACTTGTCACAAAATCAATTTGTGTTCCGTAGTCAATAAAAATTGAAAACCCGTGAAGATTCCACAAAAATTCACCATGTTTTATTTGTAGAACACGTTACGAAGTTATAAAAAAACCGTCATAGCGTCCGTTTGATTCATTATTGTGATACTGCTTGGCTTGAAGAAGTAAATCTTCTTACTTTAACTTTCTAAAGCTGGTTATAGTTTAGCTATATGAAACTATTTAGTTTAAAGAGATGACGCTTTTTGTGTCCCTGCTTTCACTGTCGTACCTCTACCGCCTCACTTATTTTACTTAGTTTCACTTTCGATGTTTATTTAGCCCTGCCATCGGCTTCTAATTCTTATGTATCCTATTCTACTCAATTATTTATCCCGCCATGCCTATCTCTTTCTTCTTTCTTATCTTCGTGTCGTTATTTCGGTTTGAACTTTCATCGTTTCATCTCTTATCTTGAAAGCTTACACAATGTTCGACCGGTTCTTATTATCTACCTATCTCGTCTCTAAATAACGTCTTTATTTCATTCCTTTTCATGTCCAATAATTTGTTCTCTCATTTCCCAGTTCGTTGTATTTACTCCCACTCAGAGAAATCAATGAGACGTTTGTCCAAATATCAATGCACTTGTCGCCGCTTGTATGTCCCTGACCCAGTTTGATCCTACCAAAGGGCATATTAGCGCTACGTCCGCTCTCTGCTTGTACTATGTGTATGAATGTGTGTTTCTGTTTGGACAATATGACCCATGCACACTTCTGAGTGCAGGCTTATGTTGCAGCGAGGTATTACCGGGTATTTGTAATTGTTGGGTATACGTGTTTTTTTTAACCCGTAATGATTTCTGATTACGTTTTTCTATCGTTACCACAGATGATCAATAATTTGCTGGTCATCATACAAAGAATAAATGCATATAAACTTCGATTTTGTTTGCTCGTTGTTGTTTGCTTGAATATTCAATGTATTTCGAGCCGCAGCAAACATTCATTCCACTGCATTGCTGTTGATTTATGTTTGGAATAATAATCGTGTATTGAAATAATGTCTTACTTTTCAAAGAAAGGATCTTGTTATAGACTTGATATCGTTGTCATTGATTGTAACAATTTGTTACCGTATACTTAGGAAGGATCTTGCTCTGCTGTTGTCTAATTATGATACTTCATAAAGGAAGGATAATGTTCGGTTCTTGAATGAATTGTTTGGTTCTCTTTCGGTTACAAAACTTGTTTGCTTTGATGTCGTGTGTTTTTTCGTTGCTTCATGAGATTTGAGTTGTATTTCCCTTAATTAATATTTCATGTACTCTAAAAACTTCCAAGAATCATCGCTACATTTTTCCTTTGTGATGTCTTCTTTACTTTGTAAAGCCTTTCAATATTTTATCCGAATTTCTAGGTGCGCAGGGGCTCCAAAGTTCCCGGGTTGTGCATTTCTTTTTAGTGCTTCAAAGTACAATCTCGTCTGTTCTCTTGCATATAATATTTTCATCTGTTCCTTTCCTACCGTATTCTGCACCACCAGTCCCTCTTCTCAATATCTTTTGATATCCCGGTGATAGTTTTCATCATTGTGTCTCTACTGAATCTTTCACAAAATCTCAAAACCAATTATTTCCAAAGCAATTTTTCGTTGCCAGTTATTCTGATACCTAGCCACATCCTATTGTTATTATAATTTACACCTTTATTACATTTCCACTAATTTCCACCTAGGGGCGCTATATGCTCTCTCAGTCCCAGTTTAGTAGGATTGTCCCAGCAATCTTTGGCAATACCTCCACCATATCCACCCCCATGCAGCCATTCCAACTAAATGGAATCCTAGCAATTCCCAGTATATCGGCACCTCCCAGTATATCCATTACTACCGAAGGCTCGTTATTCCTCTAACACTCGTTTGCTGACAAATATCTGGCTAATGTGCGATCGGCGACACATTTTTTAGTTTTTAATTAAAGATCTATGATGATATAGCGAAATAATGATCTAACTGAGATCAAATTTGGAAAAAAAATATTGAAAATATCATGCCGCGTCTGACTTAATTGTGTATGTCTTCAGTTTATTAATGGGACGACGTACCCAACACTCAGAAAAATGAGCGAGATATAGTCAATATAGCGATGCATTTTTTGCTCTTGTGTGGGTCAGGCTGACCCAGTTTGACCCAACAAAAGGGCGTATCAATGCTACGTTCGCTCTCTGCTCTTGGGTGTGGGTAAACACTGTCATCATTTATATATAATAAGTGAAAAATACATTAGATATTTTGGGGAAGAAAGGCTGAGAGGAGCTGGTGGGGGCTTAAGAACCCCTCAAAATTTGGGCTTGAAAACCCCGACTTTCTCGAGGCATGGGGGCTTGAAAACCCAACTTTTTAACCTATTGTAACCTGTTGTTGTTTTTCCTTCCCTCCCTTACGCTGCTTTCCCGCCGCCACCACCACCCCTCCCATCGTAAGGCCTCTTCGCATCTTGTTCTTGACTGCTATACTTCTAATCTTGCTATTCTTTCTCTTCATTACTCATCATCTATGTATTACTCATTTCTACCTTCTCTTGATCATCTTTTTGCTCCTCTTACAACAATGTTTCTTCTTCGTTACTGTATTTATCATTCCGGATTTCATTTTACAATACATTTTGTACATTACATTCAAAACAAATGCATCGACTTTTCATGGCTCATTCATCAATTCATTCTAAACACTTGATTCATATATCTTGCATATTATACTGAATAAAATGTATTCACAATTTTTACATTAACTACATCCACTGCTGCATATACAACTCTACTTTCATTACCTCTTTTACTTCCCTTGTTCTTCTCATTGCTCATTCATTGTTCTCTGCCTCTATTCTCTCACGTTCACTTCTCTCGCTTCATTGCCTTGGTTCATTCTTTTGGCTCCTGTATCCCCATGCATTTCTTCCTTCCTCCCACGCTTTCCCCAACCACATCCCCCTCATCTCCTCCTCTATTCCCCTCTCCAACCACATCACCCCGGATCCCCCACATCTCCCTCATATCAATCCCACTCCATGTTCCCCTCTCTTCTCCATATCCATTACCCTCACTCCCCCCATGTCCCCAATTATCATCTATCCTCCCTCTTCTCCTCCCCTCATCTTCCCCTCATTTCCCCTTTGTCCCCCTCACCACCGCAATAAGTAGTCGTGCCCCCCCGGCCCCCCGTCCCCTCAGCGGGGGACCGTTCGTTGGTCCCCCGCCGTCACGCGGGCACGTTAAGTCCGCTTCCGTGTCGGCGGGTACGGGCCCGGGTCCTGACCGGAGCAAGGACCCCGACCCTTGCATGGACCCTAAGGGTCCCCACCCCACCACGGGCCAGAACCCTGACCCGCTTAACCCCCCTGGGGATGGTGGTGGCGGTGGTGATGGTGGTGGTGCCATAAATGCGGGGTATGTTCCGGTATCATTCCTCTCAATCATCGGTCATTCATTCTCATCAAACTTATTACTCTCAGGGATATGAGTGAGCTTTTGTCTAAATAGCGATGCACTTTTGGAATGTTTGGTTTGTTGCTCGTTTCTTTGACCTTAATTTCTTCTCTATTTTTCTCGGCTCGCTTATCTATATACCTTTGATTTCTTGCAATTAACTTTCTTCAAATCGGCTTTTCAACCTGAACCCTTTAATTTTTTAATTCAGTTTTCTAACTTTCACATTTGAGGCTCTATTTTCCTAGTTTTGATATCTTACTGCTATAAAAAAATCCCCGACATTTCCTGTTCATCTTTCAAACCTCTTTCTCTACCATGTTCCATGTTTCTGCTGTCGTTCAATTCCTTTATAATTATTACGTCTGGTCTTCTCAATGATAGTTATCTAATACCATATCTCCGAACGCCCACTCTGCGCTGTTGGCGGGTTTCCTACGAATTTTAGAGATGTTTTATATTAATTTCATTATCATTTCCAAACGTTTTCTTGTTTTCTCATTGGTACTCCAGTTCTCTCCGTTTGCTTTAATATGAAATTCATTCGTTTTAATGATGTTTCCTATCGATTTATGTTGCAGCTCTCATGAAATTCTATTCACATGCTATATTTTCTCTTGCCCAATATTTCCCCTTATTATACATTGTATTTTCTGGTCCCATCATTGCTGCTTGCCAAAAATATGCACTGTTCTACTACTTTTTTGCACAAGTGACTTTAAAGTTTTCAGCTCTTGAATTTGATATAGAAACGATATTTGATGTCCATTTGTGCACGATTGTCCAATCGAACTGAATTGAGCAACGGCGTTTTTACCTCTTGACTGATCCTTAGCATTTTTTGTTATTTGTTTGCTTCTAAGTTTGGTTCTCGCAACTAGGGTTTGATTCTGACAATGATAGTTTTTTTATTTCATATTCGTCTAAAATCTAAATGCATTCATCTTATTATTTTTCTATTGTATATAAATTTAAATAATCATTCGCTGCAGAATAATTCTTATTTTTATATCTTCCTTTGTCTCATTTCCCATGTTGGCATCCATCTCGAGTGATGAAAAACGTGTTCTTGCGTGGGTTGTAAAATGTTTTCTTGAAAGGCTTAAAAAATGTGTTCTTGCAAGGGCTGAAAAATGGGTTTTTGGGAGGGTCAATAATGTGTTCCTGTAAGCCGTAAGGGTTGAAAAATGTGTTCTTGCGTGGGTTAAAGAATGTGTTTTTCCACATGCACGCAAATGTGTTGTTGCGTTATTGCTGTATTCATCAAGCGATGAATTGTGTGATTGTTTTTACGCTCGAATGTAATGTGTTGTCCAAGAAACTTGTTCATGGCTTGAACATGTATTTGTTGGAAAAATCTGTCAGCAGTCTTGTAAATTAAATATAATCTCTGGTGTTCACTAAATGAGATGGAATTGTCTTGCCATTTTTTAGCACTGAAATTTTTTTGGCGTGGAAGTTTAAAAATGATTTTGGTTCTTTTCTTGAGCTATTTTAAAGGAATTAATTTTCGTGAATTTAATCGAAAACGTTTCTGTGTTTTAAATTTACATTTTAAAAGTAACTAAGAGAAAAATTGTGTATTATGGGTTGTTGATTGTCTTGTTGTTCAGCTTGTTTGGTCGCGCCTGGGATTGTATTTCTCTATCTTGTGTATATGATTTAATTTTACTCTAAATTGAGAGATAAACGTAAAAGTGAACATATTCCTATTGAGGAAAACCTGATTCAATTCAATTTTTTGTTCCTGTTTTGTTTTCTTTTGCTCATTGTCCTTGCTTCCTATTGCTGTTCATATAATTCTTTGCATTTTAACTGAATTTTAACTGACGGAATTTGCTTCTAGCTTCGAAATGTGTAAGCATGTTAAATGTAGTTCGATAGTATAGAATAATTAGGAGAATATGTCCTAAAAGCAATTCACTCTTTGCCATTGTGTGTGTCATAATGACCCATTTTGTCCAGAAGGGCTCATTAGTGCCACGTGCAGAAAGTGTCGCACTTGGTGGACAATACGAACCGTTCATTTTTCTCAGTGTTAACGACTATCTACATGCATGGATACTTGAGTCATTCGAAACACTTTTCCAAGATGCCGTTAGTTTGTTTATTGTAGGTGTATTATTGTTAAGAACTCGGAGAAATAAGTGAAACGCTGTCCAAATAGCGATGCTTTTTTTGCCTTTGTGTGGGTCATCCTGACCCAGTTTGGCCGTGTTTTGCTACGTCCAGTTTGGCCGTGTTTGTCTTCTCGTGCTGTGCTGGCAAAGTATGTCGCTATTTGGACAATATGACCCATTCACTTTTATTGAGTGTATATTTGTGTGCACCAGTGTTGTAAAAGAGGAATAGTGCAATTAAATTAATTATTCTGTAACATGCAAAGAGTCTTGTAACTATTACTAGTACTAGTAACTAGTATTACTAATACATCACTAGCACTAACTTGCTAGTACTAGTGATGATTGTATTCGTATTTATTTATCTATATACAAACCCAATGTGTATTACGCATTAACTGTTCAAGAGAACATTATTAGATTAATATTAACGCATTTATCTGGTTTAAGTCGACAGGTCCAGCGCTGCTGGCCGATGATGAAGTATTGATGATTTTTTTTTTTTTTGTGTTTATGAAATGTTTTGTTGAAAGATATATTCATTTAAAATAAAGCTTTTGACATTGATTTGACTGAAGTTAGATTCTGGATCTGCTACTGAATACGGTGCCTTACGGTGTACACTGAGAGAAATGAGGAGACTTTGTCCAAGCAAAGATTCACTGTTTGCCCTTACGTGGGTCATCCTGACCCTGTTTGGCTCAGCATAAGAGTGTATCAGTGCATAAAGCGTGTCACTTTATATAAAATACGACCCGTTCATTTTTCTCAGTGTATATTGCACCCAACTTGCACTGTTAGGTGTGCAGTGTGCAATTATGCTTATTTTTTGGCTTCTCTTCTTATTTCTCATAAACGTTTATATTTTCTTAGTAGTGAATTCTTTTTTTGAAAGCTCTGAAAATGTCACGTGTAATATTATTCTTGGTGCTATTTTCTTGCGTCCAAGTTACTTGGTCGCAATAAATACCTATCGGTATTTGCACACCTGGGGCTCTAAAATTAATATATATTTTGTATCTGATGCGAGAAACGAAAACTTTTTATTTATATAAAAAATCTCATTATTATTCATTAATCATTATTTTAAAAACTATTTTCATACCTAAATAATTTTTAAAATAAGAATCAATAATAATAAAATTAATCTTAATTGTAGAGCCTGGTGTTGAAATATTGATTATTAATGCGACCACATAACCTCGATGTGGGAAAGTTACACAAAAATAATAATAATACACGTGAAATTTTCCGAGCTTTCAAAAAAGATTTCATAACTAAGAAAAAACAACGTTTTATGAAAAAAAGAAGATATGATATCCTTCTGCGGATGTCATGTTGAACACAAAGAATGTTTTTTCTTGACCCTTCCTGCTCGGTTTGCTTGCTTTTTAAAAATCGGTTAAGCTTATTCGAGGTTGCTAATTAATAGGGATCTAACGAAATCTTTCGGTTATAATATTCGTATTAATTAATATTCTTCTTATAGGTGATATATTCCGTTGTTTATGTCTGTATACCCACCCTGTTTAATTTGATTATAATTTCACTTGAAAATTACTAATCAATTATAGTAACTTTTTGTTATCATGTCGGCTACTATTATAATATCGCTGTTACGGAGCATTGAGTTTGCTCTTCTATCTCTCATGTTCGATGTGCTTATTTTACAATATAAATAAATATTACTTGCTTCCAGAAAATAAATCTTGCGCTACTGGTTGCTTATAATCAATTAGTTGTGTCTCGAATTATTTCTCCGGTTCCCAGTTTAATGGACGTTTGGTGTTGGTTATTATTTATTGGTCTTATTTTATTTTGACTGAAGGGATCTCGGCGAGAATGTTTTTATTTTTTTATCATTTCTTATGCTGTTGATTTACGAGTGAATCCGACAGGCCGGTCTATGAGTGATGCCTTATGTTGCACTATTTTCTGTGTATTTTAATGTTCAATTTGGAAGCCCATTAAGTAATACCTCAATTATGAGGTATTATACACTAATTAACACCTCTACTATGTGGTATTGCTCAGTAAATTTTTCATTTTGAAATATTGTTCACTAAGTAATACCTCGGCTATTAAGTATATCATTTGAGCTATGCTATGAGGTATTACTTAGTTATAATAATAATAGTATAATAGGTAAGATATTAAAGTGCCTTAAATTTTTCATAGAGAAATCATTAGCCTTACTTCCTTTTCAATTATAAGCCTCTTAGTCAGGATATTAAAGTGCCATAAATTGTTCGTGGGGATTTATAAGCCCCTTAGTGAGCATTAAAACTCGAATAATTATTCATGAGGAATTATAAACCTCTTAGTGAGGTCAAAACTCTTAACGCAATACTAACTCTTGGATCGCGTTTCAGCGGCGGCAGCAGCGGCAGCAGCACGAAAGCCTCCCCCGGGGGGCTACTGTCATCACCCAATGCTCCCCCCAACAACCGGCAGTCCTCCACTCCCACAGCCTCACCCTTCCCCCGCAACTTTTCGACCAGGTCCACCTTCCATGGGGGACAAACGCGTCGCCCCAACAACAACAACCCCGCGTATGGGGGAGGCATGGGTGCTCCTCTCACCTCTCAGGACACCTCGGTGCTGCCTGCTTCTGGAGCCATCAGAACCTCCTTCTTCTCCAAGATCTCCTCCAAGTTCTCCAAGCGGTAAGCGCATTTTGGTGTCCCTATTAATTCTTTTATTTGTTTATAAAGTGAAAGTTTCAGTCCTCTAAGTTCTTTGATGTCCGGTTTTTCTCCTTTTTTAATTTAATTTAAAAAAGTGGAAGTTTCAGTCCTCTAAGTTCTTTGATGTCCGTTTTTCTTCTTTTTCATTTAATTTAAAAAGTGAAAGTTTCAGTCCTCTAAGTTCTTTGATGTCCGTTTTTCTCCTTTTTTAATTTAATTCAAAAAGTGAAAGTTTCAGTCCTCAAGCAGGGAGAATTTTGCATACGTTTGTCTTCTTTAGATCATTTAAAATTAGAAATTTTTAGCCAAAAAAAATTTTCTACGTTTTTCAAGCGGTGGGAGGCCAATATGCCCATGTGTTTGTGTTCTCTTGGTCTTTTCGCAGTTGTAAGTTTTAGCCATAAATATAGAAAGTTTTGTATGTATAATGCGTTTGGTAACGTGTGTCATTTGTGCGGCTGGAAGACAGTCTTTGTCGTTTTTTTTTATGTCAGTCGACTTGGTTTTAATTGCATTTCGCCAAATTTCCTTAATTCTTAGCTGAAATCATCCATATATGTCGTCTAATTTGTCCTTCTTTACTTCTTCCATTTTGTGAAGTGTTGGCTTAGAAAATCTTCGTCTATAGGTATATCTGTTTTGTCTATTTCTAAATTGGTCCTAATTGAACAACTACGAATTTGTGCGCAGTATTAAATTTGTAAGAAATTTTGGTATATCATTTCTGATGCCATTACTTCTCTTTCAATTCGCTGTCAAAAGTCGCGCTAACCTTACGCCTGAATTTTTATTACTATTTTAGTGGAATAGTTTATCAGAAATTGAACGTTTCTACTAAGATTTGCTAGATCGTTATATCTCTGCTCCTGCAGCAATAATTGGATCTCTGGTAGATCGCTTTATTTATTGGTTGTTTTCTTTGTTTAGCTTATTCATCTGATTCAGTCTTCGGACCCAATTATCTGTCTAACGTTTTTGGCAAACACTTCTCAACTTCGACAAAAAAAACCTGGTTATTTTTTTTTATCTTTCTAAGGCCTTTATCAAATTCATCTCACAGGAGCAATACAGGCTGCATATTTATTTTGTCCGCGTAGGCACAAAGGGAAGAAAGTTTTGAAGATATCTCCGTTCATTCTTGATAGCCTAACGATGTTGACTAATATTTATAATTGTAGTGATGTCAGTTTTGATTAAGCCATGTTGACTTATCGCCGAATCTTAACCACCGATTTTGCCGATTTCGACTAGAATTTTCACAACGAGTTGCGTGTTTCTAATCCAAATTCTATTTACTCTGCAATCTTGGTTATCCTAACCACTCGGTCACGCCGAGTTGTAGATCACTGGGGTGAAGGTAGCGTTTTTGTCGCGGTACATTCTGGTAATAATACCTTCAGACGACTCTAGCTTCAAGTCATTTATTTTTTTCTGGTGTTTGATCTTCCGCAAATGTGTGACTTTGCATTTAATATGTTATGGTGTTTGCATTCATCACTTCGTCTGATACACTCAAATAAGAATGCTGCTTAGCACTGAATCACTTCACGTGCACAATCAACACTCTGATAATGGCTGCTAAAGTACACGCTAAAGCTTGTATTCTTTCTTCTCGGTTCATTTTGTTATTCATTCGGTGAATGATATGAATTATTCTGTTGATTTATTTGAATAATCGATGCGTTGTGTTCGCAGCATAAGCTGCTTTATGTTTTGATGAATCTCAATTGATCAAGATATTGAACTAACTGCTTTTATAACCAAAAATGAACTAATTAGCCTAATCTGAACTTTTCACGCTAGCTCCAATCTTCTTATTTAGGTGATCACAATCCAATGATAATCATAACATAATGATGATCATAACATTATTATTGTTGTCGACAATTACTGAATCAGAATCGATTACTGAATGAAATTCAAGGTTAGAAGTTGTAGAATTTTTCAGCCAATATTTGTTTGCATTATATTAATCAGTGTTGTGTTCTTAAGAGATAGTAACGATTGAACGTTGCATGGAAATCCGTATCCATATAGCTTCAATTTTTTATGATATTCATGCGTTAACCTAATTCAATTTTCTCAAACTTTTTCCAACGAATGGTGTCGTCTCAAATCCATCATTGCATTCATTAAATGCCTTTCCTTTTCTATTACAACGAACATCTTTTCCCCCTAAGTAATTTTGTAATCATATTCATTATAACTTTATTTACACCCGAGATCCATTCCCAAGTTTGGATATTTAACCTCCACTTTATTTTTTGATCATTCTACAGAATTTTTATTTCTATCCTCTCCGTGATTTTTATTCACTCCTTATCTCCGTTTTTAACGAATTTCCGAAAAGAGAATCCTAATTTTTTCAACGAAGTTCCTATTTTCGGAATTTTCTCCAATTTCTTATGTTTTTTTCCTGGATGTTCGAGTTCCCATCACTGCTTTTCCGCGTGTGCATTCCACAGTCTGCAGACGAGCTGTCTGCAGTTTAATTGATTAATTAATTATAATTTTAATAATATTATTTTGTACCCACAGCATGATTACCATTTTTTGACCTGTTGCTTGTATTCTTCATTTTCAGTCAGTTGGAAGCCACTCCCAGGCAGCCTCCTAGGTACGTTTGTTTAAATATTAAAACTAATAGCACAAAATTTTGAACTTAGTGCTGTTGCTATTACTACTACCACTACCACTACATCTGCCTGCTACTACCACTTCTACATCTACCAGCAGCTGCAGCTTTAGATGATTGTAGCGGCCTGGTCGTATGCTTGTTTGTTTACTTACTTTCTGGAGTTGACTTACCGCTATAGCCACACTCGGATAAATGAGTGATACTTTGTCCAAATTGTGATGCACTTTTTACATCATCACTCCTGACCGAATTTGGCCGAGCACGAGGGCGTATCAGTGTTACGTCTTCTCTACGCTCGTACTGAAGGTAGTAAAGTGTGTCACTGTTTGAGCAATGAACCAATCATTTCGCTGCGTGTAGGATTATCAGAGTTGAATTTTCGATGTTGATTAATATAACCTAGAATCGGTGGTAATTAGCTCAATCTAAGACTTACTGTGTTCTAGTATTCACTATGATCGTGTGTTGAAGTTTGTGTGTGTGCATGTTTGTAGAAAAAGGCAAGTGCATTCCTATTCCTTATTAATAATTCGGTTGCGCGTGGGGCTAAACAATTGTTAACGTAACAATTCAGGCTTCGTTGAACAATCGTGACTGTTAAGAGCAAGAATAATCAGTAATCGTTCAGTATAGGCCTCGGGCGCCAAAGGTTTTGATCAGAATTTTTTTTAATGAAATGCAACATTTATTTGGCGTTTTGTACAAGATTGGAAAACGCGTGAACCGTAACATTGTTTATTGTGAAGTGCAGCTGAAAGGCGGTAAATGAAACCCGTAATACTGGTCAGAGATTACAGGCTTATAATTTATAGCCTGAGGATTTAATTAGACTTACACGTTTTCACTCACTCCCTCACTATCGTGTATTTGACTTCTTGTTGCATATGCTTTCAGGAGTTGACTGAACAAAACAAAATTACAACTAAAACTCAAAACTATTGTGTTCATGAAAAATATCCGTTGATCGAATTTTTCTCTGGACTTTTTTCGGCATTCTCCACTTTTCGCGGTTGGCAAACTAACACTATTTTAGTACTGTATAAAATAGCTTTTCTGGAATTGGCTCATACTCTTCAAAAATTTATTTTAAGTTTCCATCTCCTCATCATCCCCTTACTATTTCCTTCGTTGAATCTTCTTCGTTTTTGTTGATAACTAAATACGTTCCTCCCCGTCGAGCTTTGAAGGAGACTAACATGGATCATAATAAATACTGGACTATAATACTTCACTACTGACGCATTCGATGTACGCATTCTTTTTGGTCTTGCTTATTTATGTTACGTCGTCAATTCACCGGAAAAACGTTGTAGAAATAACTTCATTGATATTTGCCTGTCGGAAGTAAGAAAAACATAGTCTGCTTTACTTTCGAAGTAGAATATAAAGTCAGTAGGTATATATATACACCAACTATATAAGTATATATATATATATATATAGTTATCTTGGTATCTTCGTTACCTAGATTCGTGTCTTCTGCATAATCAAATGAACGCAGTTCTCTTGTGGCTATAATATCAGATTTTAAACACCTGCATTTGCAGTAATCCACGTTTAAGACTTGTTAAATTCCTAGAGCGTTAATCACCTGTGAACATCACACAATCAATTTGAAGCATCTGAATAAATTCTTTGTTTAGGTAGAACGCTCCTCTCGTGAGCTCGTAACGTAGAAAATATGCCCATTTTATACTGCAGAGCTTCAGCGCACTTGTACATGTGAAGCACATAAAACAGACGCGTGTTTTGTTCAATTCATTGATGAAATCATTCAATATTTTATGGCTTTTACGCTCTTAACATAACTGCTTTCAATTACCGGCAGTAGTGGTGAATTCTTATTAAGAATTTTTATTGTAATTTCTTCGATGGTCGGTCTAATTTCAATAGAAGCTTGATACGATAATTACGTGCGGTAAGTAAACATAACTTTGATTTCTAAAATTTTTTAATAATTTAAGTTTTCTCTGACGAAAGTTTGCATCTGAAGTATCTAAAATTTGCATAATTTTTAATAATCACCGGGAAAAATTCCCATTTAAATTTATTCAAAATTCAATTATTTCTAAGTACTCTTAATTCGTTGGAAAAACTCGCGCTCCCTGTACGTGGACGAAATCGATGTCTCTTCTTACGTCTGTTTACCGTGTGTTTGGGACAAGGATGGCCTATGAAAGTAAGTACGTTATCTGTTGCTACCCACCTATAGCATCTAACGTTGAAATAACGTTGATTCAACGTTATTACAACGTCATTTGTTTAGAGGTTATATGATTGATTCCCCTGTAAATGTTTCCCTGCATACTAACGTGGTTGTTTTGCATATTTTGTTGTAGTGCGTCGGTGGCGCGCCCAGGAGGCGGTGAGGAGCAAATCAAACCACGGTCGCTTCGCTTCACTTGGAGCATGAAAACTACCTCCTCTCGGGACCCTAACGACATTATGGCTGAAATACGCAAGGTACAACACACTTCCAAAGCCATGCATTCTCTAACACAACACCAAACTCAACACGTAGACGAAAAACAAACTCAGTACACACATCCCCGACACTTGCAACACGAACAACATCAACGCAAAGAACAGCAGGATGATTATGAGCCACAAGATAACGTAGAGCACAGGAATAAGTCACTTCAGCAATACCAAGTGCAACAAATTCCGCCCCGTAGACACAAAACCTCGTCCGCTGAGTCGTCTTCACATTCTGATCATCGTCATTCGCAACCATCGCCGGTGATGACGTTCGAGGAACAACAGCAATTACTTGCCATGAAGCAGAACAGGCTGTCTTCACCCATGCCGTCACAGAAACAACAGTTACTGCAGCAGCAGAAACAGCAGCTACAGTTGTTACAGCTGCAGCAGCTGCAGGGTGCTGCTAGCAAGCATGTGTCGCCACAGGTATCCAGGCGTCAGTTAGCTCTTACGTTGCAGTTGCCCACGAAGGAAACTCTTCCTCCACACGACCTACGTTTGTCACCTTCTCTTTCAGGACGTCATACCCTGAAGCCTCCTAAGCAACACTCGCAACACATGGAAGGCAACTCTCCTGTTCGTGTGCATCCCAAACCCAGCATTGAGCAGCTCACTCAGCTGTTCCAGCAGCACATCCAGGACCAAGCACCTGCCCCTCGTCGACCGTCGTACCGTAAACATTCTGCTTCGTTTCATGCGTCGGTGCCGCACTCACCCTCGCTGCAGTCGCCCTCGCTTTCCCCTTCATCACATTCCCTCGCGCCTCATTCCCCCAGCGTGTCTTCTCTCGCGGTGCATCGCTCCCCGCAGCCTCAACGGAGTCCCTGTCGACGTTCTCTCACCATTCATTCCCCAATACACTTGAGTGCCTCATCTCGACGCTCCCCAATTCCACCCAACTCCCCAATGTCGCCTTGTCATCCTCCCGGTTCCCCGCTTTCTCCTCGCTATCATCCTAACTCGCCCCTCTCCCCACGGATGCTGTCGTCCCCTCTTTCCCCACTCACCAACGCCCCGATATCTCTCATCCCTCGTGCCCACTCCCCCTCTTCCCATTGTCTGGACGCCCCCTTCTCCTATCAGCCTACATCTCTTCCACCCACATCGACCCACCCTCACCGGCATTCACCCTCGACACCAGGACGCGTTACTCCCGACGGTGGCCACCGCGGGGGCGGCCGGGACATCGGATCTCTCCCGCCACTGGAGCTCACAAGATCTGACATGAGTCCTCTCTATCCCCGCGACAGGCACCGCAATAACGCCTCTGACATCGGTCCCTTGTCCCCCCGTGACCGTCACCGTCTCGTGGACCTTGGTCCCCCCTCTCCAAGAGCTCTAGATCACGGCCCACTGTCACCGAGATTTGCAGATCAAAGCCCGATGTCCCCCCGTGGGTACCACTTGTCGCCACGAGATCGACGTCTGTCGCCAACAGCTTCTTTTAACGGGTCCTCGAATACCGTTGTGGGGATGACGGGCTCGGAATATGAGGCTGGGGTCATGATGGGGGATGACGCTGATGAAATAGACCTCATGAACCCACAGTCCCCTCGAGAAGCCCTCGATGACATATAATTCATTCAGTGAACACGAGTTATTTATTAGGCTGGCAACATCGTGTAAAAGTAACCCGTTCAGTTAATTTGTTATAGAACTCGTGCTGGGAAGTACCAGATACGCTCCATGTTACTTTAAATTGAGACCTCTCGTCAATTGTGTTAATTAGCGAAATTTAGAAAATTTTCTATGGTATTTGCTGAGGTTCGCTTTATTTGAACACTTATAAGTAAAGGAGGAGGATTTGTTGCCAAGAAATGCCATCAAATTATTTTGTATTGAAACTTGAAGTGCGTGTGCTACTTGGAAAGTAAGAACAACTGTGTAGGCTTGGAATGCAATGCTCATGTTGAAATTTACTCCAAGTGTGGTGCCATCTGGTGACAGAAATATTGTATAGTGCGACAAGATTAGAAATAACACGAGTGATCTGGCTACGACTTCCGAGAGACCGTTGCCATATTTGCCGTCGCCGATATTTTCTTCGTAATTTAAACATTCCAGGTCGTAGTGAGCGCGAGCAAAGATTTTAAGTGAAGACGCGGTAATCTGTTGGTGATCAATATTGGTCTCTTTTTCGTACCCTTTTTGTGTGACGGTAGTAGTCGGTCTAATCTCGTACTTGATGGTCTTCTTTGAATGGTTCAGTGGAATTAAATTCTAATGAAATACATATTATCAAAGTTTACTGAAGAGCTAACATACCATTGTGAAATGCTTCTCGATGTAACAGAAATGATGAATTCTTTACTGAAAGGAAACGGCGTATCGACAATGAGTAGATCTTGAGTACGGTTGCGAGGGATTGTGTTCACTGTAGTGAAGTGAATTTGTTTTCAAAGTTTACAGATCATTGTGAGTTCGTTATTCGATGGCCGTTCAAGTCTATGTTGTGTTTGCACTTTTCCAAGAGATGTACTGATAGTAATTACTCTACCCTCACGTAGTATATTACTCACGTAGTAGTATAGTATGGGCACCGTGTACGATTCCAGCAGTGATTATAAGTAGGAATTCTCGGGGTTAGGTTAGGATTTTTACTTCTTATTTGATGATGAGCAAACGTAGCACTATGAAATTTGTAACACGCGAAGTTATCCTCCTTAGTGGTAGGTATTCCCTACATAAATGCTCCATTGTTCTCTGCACTTACACTTTATCTGTGTACCTGCACCCTGACTATTTAAGGGAATTCACTTTCCGTTTCTTTCTTCAATTGGTGGCTCGCTGATGTCATTTCATTTTGATAAATTGAACACGGCTCATTTAGATTTCCAACTATGAATCTCTGCACATTTTTAGAAATAATTAACGGGATTTATCTTCGTTGCCAAGATAGATGGGAAACGAAATCTCTTTCGCGGCGCTGCTCTTTCCGTTCCAGCTTTTTTCCGTGGCCAGACGTGTATTAGTTCTATCATACTGCCGACGCCTTGATCTGTTTGTAGCTGATCTCCATAATTATTCTGATCTCAGAGTCGTGTTTCTTAACTATCTATAGAGAAAATCCTTGGGCCGTACCAACTGTCAAAACCTGCCTAATTTAGCGGTCTATGCACACTATATGTAGCGATCACTTGCTCGTTTATAATTGGTGGATTTAACCTGAAAAGCCATCATTAATTAGCGGACGGTGTTAAGGTCTCGTAACTATCTTTAATAGTACGGATCCTGATCTGTGACATTACTATGTAGTTCTCAGGGAAGAGGCGATCTCTTTGGCATGCATCTCCATACCTTCTATCGTTGAAAGACATCCTCACTTGTATATATTTGCGTATTATTGGTGGGTAACTGTTGACATATGTTTACTTGCTAATTCCTATCTCTGTGTTACCCTCAGGAGCCAACACGAGAACAAGAATTCGAAAACGCGATTTGTAAAGGCTTCATATTTTTTATCAATCAGAACATATCAAGCGACCTTCGCGCCTATGAAGGTTAATTAATTTAATCCTAGCACCCAATACATAGATTATATCAGCCAAGTCTGGCCTAAATTGTCTGAATAAAGCTGTTTAGATAAATATAATAATAATGCTGTTAAGATCGTGGTTTATCTGAAGAAGAAATCATAAAGATATTAGTGTATCTTATCTAGTGCGTTGCTTCGGGAATATAATATCATTCTAAATATCACTGACAATTTAATTGTGTGCTCGCACACGTGGTTAGAATTATGCTCGTGCATGAGCTCCGTCAAAATAGGTGTTGCTAATAATAAATATGTAGATATAATCCTTATAAAGAATAGAAGTAACTTGGGTATTCATACGAAGTTCATTTCGGATCAAAACAGTCTTCATGCTTTTGCTTTTGCAGCACAGGGACAGCAGTTCGTGTTTAGTTGTTAGAAGCAACTTGGCCTTCAGTATATTTCCAATTGATCTGAAATTTAGCTGATAGTTATCAGCTTGAAGTGAATATTATCTGAAATTCAACTCGCTATTATGGCGAGGAATGTTCTCTGAACATTTGTTGTCTCATCGTTGTTGTATGTTGTTCGTACTTAGGAGTTGTGCAGGTGCACTTGTTTCGTACGTGTCTGATGTGCTTCCATGTCATCAATTGTATTTCAATGAAAAATGTGGAATCATGAGCTTTTTCTTATGCAATAATTTAAATTGATGTCTTCTATCTTATATTGATGGTTTGTGTTGTTCTATGCTGGTGAAGCTCAATTCAAGTAGCCGCAAAAGAAGTGAAAATTGAAAAAATAAGAAAATTATAATGAAGAAACGAGGACAATTCTCAGAGTCGTTTTGTGGCAGTCCTCACCTCCTGAAAAATCTATCCTATACCTGAAAAAAATAGCGATATATGTTTGATGAAATGTATTGAGTAGCTCGAAAGATGAGTGATCCTGGAATCGAGCGCGTCAACCTGTCCAAAATTGTGATGAACCTACAGTGCATTTGTTCTTCGATGAGAAATCGAAGAAAAAGTTTGAATCCGACCTACTATTTGCCCCTGCAATTGAGTTTCGATTTCTGATGAGTTCTTCACGCGAGAGCTTGCATCACGAGACTGAACTCTCTTCACCGTATTAGAACTTCTTCCTGGACTCTACACCTGCCTTGCTGTTATCATCACATCGAAATCAACGCCTTCGCATCATCACACTCGAACGTAACAAACAACCTCGTTACGAATTCCCCCGAGATCCGTTTCGTTTTATACGAATTTCACTCTTCCAACTTCACTGCCACTCACTCAGAACTTTTGACTCGCACCGAGAAAAATGGTTGGGTCCGATCACATTCACACAAGCAGAGAGCGGACATGGCACTGATACTGCGTCAGACTGACTCACATGCGGGCTGAAAGTGCAGCGCTATTTGGACAAAATCTTACTCATTCCTCTGAGTGCAACTCGCATTGTTTCTGTGCCCAATGGTGAACTCTGGCCAACACAAATATTTCAACAGCATCATCAGATTCCGTCGGTGACTCCACTTAACGAACGCACCTATAATTTCACGAAATTCTGCGATTCCACTTACAGATTATTTCGACGCACTCGTCGTCTCCTGATGCACAAGTTACTCGGTGCAATGAAATTAATAAGAAAAATGTATACGCTACACTCCGACACTTAAAACACTAAGCTAAATTTACACGTTATACACTCACACGCAAAATAATGAGCATATGTTTTACGCTTCACGCCTACACACAAATAACTAAGCACACGCTACACACCAACTTACAAAAAATTTAGCACACGCAACACACCGATACTCGTAACAATAATCACAAGTTACACGCCACACACCTACACTTCGCTCAAGCTACACTCCTTAGCCACTAAACCAGCCACACGCCCACACCCCGAGAAGCTGCAACCCTCGGCGTGTTGCTTGGTTGTGCAAGTGGTTTACCTACAAGCGTGTGTAACCGTAGCCGTGCCTCCATTAATACGCAGCCACCATCACCACCACCACAACCATCATCACCACCATCCTAGCGCGAAGACAAGTAATCAATATAGCTTGCTCTTTTGTATCTCTAAATGGTCAATATCTTGTATATATATTTCCCTTGTTGCTCTAGGATAAACCCCTTTTTTCGCGATCTTATCTTTGTTTCCGTCACGAGTTTCCGCTTCGGTTTCATATTTGTCTCACAAGTGGCATTTAATTTTGCTTTACCCTTTTGGGTGGCCTTGGTTTCGTGTATTCGAGCATTTGGGTTTTTCTCATTTATTAACATTGTTGCTATTTTGTTTGACCTTCTTTCGCCTTAACAATTTTGTTTCTGATGCAGCTTGTTACTCATCTACACTAACAAGGAACCCTGTCTGCATATACGATCGTTATGCTGTATCTAATAAAACGCGTTTCACGGTTCGCGTTGTCTAAAAACATAGGAATAAAGTACGAGTCGCAATTCTACCTTTACTCAGGTTATTGTACTATCTGCCTCAAAGCCATTCCATCACACCGAAAGAAATGATCGTTAAATTTATTATGTAAATGCGTTGGGATAGTTAGGTGGTTTTTCATTATTGGCCACTATTGATGCCAGGTATATTGATGTGGTGGTTACCTCACCAAGGATAGCAATCGCTCGTTATACATCAATTTCACATTCGACTTATTTGTTGACGTTCATTTTTTTCCTGTATTCCAGATTGTTTCCTATGCTACACCGCTTTACCTAACCTTCATTCATTTGATATATTATTTGCTATTACGTTTTCACTGAAGCACGACTAACCTATTCGGTCGGTATTAAAAATTCTTCTATTCATCTTGGTCGTTTTTCATATTCGTTAACATCGCATACCATGGACATCACATACTATAGTGTGTAGTCATCCTTCACGTACAATGACACATGACAATAGTCTAAAAACGTCATGGTGCTCTTAGCTTTGCATTGGTTAACCACCTCATTGATGTTTTTTCATTGACTGATGTGAACATAATAATAATATTATTATACGGACAGAACCATTTACTCCGATTTAAAGTTCAGTAATTATTTGTGAACAGTCGTCATGGTTCAAAATTAGTTCGTCATTTTTGCTTTGGGACAGTTTGGATCGGACGGTAACATAGAACTACAGATACCGACATTATAAATTTCAAAATTTTGAAAAATAGACAGTTGGTCACTAATCAAGCTCGAGTTTTGATAATTATTCATACTTGGTAATTTCTCTGAACGAATTTGACCGTCGAGGTTTTTTTTTTCTTCAAGTTTTGGGAAGCGTGTAAACTGTCACTTTAATCTTTATTGTTCTTCAAATTCCCCGAGTAATTTCATGTTATCTTTGTCAATGGAATAAATCGTAAATTATCTAAAGCCCTTTATGTTACCAGAACCCTCTTAACCTGATTGAATTGTTGGTTCGCCGTTGAATTTGTCATGCTTTTCAAATTTGGGGCCGTACTTCAAAACTCGCTTAAGTACACGTAGCGGCCTAAGCACACGTAGCGGCCTAAGCAACGTAACGGCATAAGCACACGTAACGGCCTAAGCACACGTAACGGTCTAATTACACGTAGCGGACGATTTCTCGTCTGTGATTGGCGGGTTTAGCTTGAGAAGCCGTCAATGATTGGCTGCCGTAGTTACGAACGCTACTAAACTATTTTTGATAGTACGGCCCCTATTGTTACTTTTAACTAACTAATCGTTAGATGTGGCCCTTCTCTGGCATGAAGCTTCTCTATATTTGCTTGCAAGGTCAGATCCTTTCTAAGTTCCTGTCCTAAATAGGGCATCTTCTGAAGCTGCAAACCAATTTTTCATCTTGCGCACTGTTTTGCATTCGCTTCTTTAAATTTGGCTCCCTCAAATGCCTTTGTTTGCGCTAATCCTTCTCTTCGTTAAACATTGTTTATTTCAATAAACACTTTGTTGTAGGTAAATATCTCTCTTAATTTTGTAACTAAAATCTATTATTTTTGTTTATCAGTTTTATTCTAACTTTGAATACTTTCTCACCTTGTTGTCACTCCACTTTATCCTTTAATTTAATTCTACTTTCTCTTCTTTTTCTGACTTGGATTTTTAGACTTAACATCTTATATTACTTCGCTCTGAGTTCGAATACTTTGCGCTTTCACAATGATGGGATTTCGGAGTGTAACTCATTCACGATCTGAAGGGATTTTTTCCAAAAATTTGTTTTCTTAGGTTTCATCTTTTGAAACGCCACTTACGTTTAACTTCTCTAATTTTTCGAGTTTCGCTTCCGCTAAGTTTTTATCGTTTTAACCTCACCCATTTGTATAGAAAACTCCGCTAGTGTGGCACATTTCTGTGAAGAACAAAAATATTATTCGTATTTCAATCGTGTATGTGCCAAACTACGTCTTGTTATGGAACATGTTATGAAGATACGATGTAGTTGATTTTCGTGTAGAGTGATGAAATTAGGCATGAAACAAGAGGATGATGACGTGATGATGGTGGTGGTGGTGGTGGTGCTGGACTTTGGTGTACAATCACCACTACCAGGAGGTGATTGATGGTGGTAGGTACGATTATATTCGTGTTTACTTTTATTATATTGAATTGAACACCACCATCTTACTAACTTGACACTTTCCTTCTACTTTATTTTATAGACTTGTAAATATGTATATAATACTCTATTTATGTTCTTTTTATTCTAGACCATTACCTTTAGGCACCTATTACTTCGACTGTAGCCTTCCGTCTCCCATACCTACCATATTTCATCCGTACTTGTTATTTTGTCATTCAAGCAGCTCTTCACTTTTCCTAATCAAGTTTCTCAATAATTATATTGTTCTCTGCTTGTTTCGTCGTTTATAATTATAAATCTTCGATGGTTTGATGTTTATTATGAACGACGTCTTGATCAACCCACTGAAACCCGCCCGCCACACACGCGTAACTTTAGCTATAACGAGGAAGCTTTTATATCGATCAACAAGTAATTAAATTCTATTAAGTATCGTATATTAAGTATATTAATTAAGCTCATCTAATACCCCGAAATTTAACTATTAAGTGGAGTTAAAGCGTCTCTTTAATGGTTCTCCCTACATGAATCAAGACTTCACGATTATTTCATTAGCTTCTCCACGTTATCCTCAGCCTTCGATTCTTTGTAAATTTTCTCCAATACTCGAAACTTTACCGCACACAAGAGTCCGGAAAAAGGTTCCGTTCTTTTTTCTACTTGTAAATCCGTGATGGTTGCTATGTTCTTCAATCTATGCCAAAGCTATGACGTGAGAAATTTCACATAAAATCCCGAATATTTATGCTTGGATTAGTCTTGTCAGAAGTATTAAAGATCTTCTTTGTTTAGATTTTGTTCAACCTTGTCGTATTTGCCTAAACGTCTTTCCGTCTAATGGTTCTCATTATCGATTCGTGTATAACCAACTCAACGTATATTCCAGTGCACGCATAAACGTGACCAAATTGTCATCTATTTTCTTACTTGACCTAGAGGCCTTAATTGTCGACCAAATATGTATGTACCAAAAACTTTAGTGTTTACATGAACCCTCAAACTTTACTATAATTAATTATCGTGCAAATTAATAAGATTCGTGATTCGTAATTTAGGAAGTAATAGTGAATGGCGTGTGTGGCGGGCTTAGGTGTTTTGCGCAGTCCTCAATTTTTAGTGTGTTGTCTTTATGTTAATAAATAGGGTCCTATAGGCTTACTAGTTACGAAGGATGTTTACTTAACATCGCATGTCATCGAGCTCAGTGACGCACTCTTCTTCTATTAAAAGAATTTTGTGACGCACTAACCCTACCTCACACGTGCAAAACTCAATCTTTATTGTATCTCGTTCGTTATTTATTGCAAGTTTTGAGTTCTTTTTAAACTTAAATATTCATGATGAAACTATAAGTACTTTTGTGTAAGAGCTTGTTTTTATTCCTTATTCAATTCGGCTTCCTTTTTTCGAACTAAGTTACTTAACTGCAAATTCCATCCTCTTTTATGTCCCCTTCCTGCTTCTCAGTTATCCCGCGCATGCTGTAAATTTTCGGTTAGTCTCGGGTACATTTTTTTATATTTCACTGCATTTATGTTCTCGACTACCATTATATTTTTTCTCTTTTCCTTAATAAAACTTGGTTCGAAGTTTTTGACAAGACTAGTCACGTTCCTGACACGTTAGTTTTTTTTTAACACGACCGTTGTTTTCGATTGAAACTTCTTTATGAAAGGTAGTGTTTCTGTTACAATATCTATTAGTAGCCGAAATAAGTCAGTTATCTTGATCATCGCTTCCAAATGCTCCGAAATTTACCACTGTCAAGCGCAAGAAACTTGATATTACACGAATGCATCATTACAATAGCTGTCTCAAAAAGTTCTTGAGTTCCAAACATCGTAAATGCAGAGATGATGAAAAGATTCTTTTGAGTGCTGTTTCTCAGCGGGTGATTGGAGATTCTTCATTTCTGCTTCCATTCTCACTACTCTGGGATGACGATTGATGTCTTTGTGCAAATGTTCATGTACAGTTTCAGTGTTCCAGTACACTTTCAGTGTACATTCTCTTTTCTTCTCGTAGGCAACTTTCTCACCTACTAATCCACTACTTTCTACTTCGATCAGCGTTCTCTGAGATGGTTCGACATTTTGCTTGATCGATATTGCTTCTATTTCTGGCCTATTGATGAAACTGTTGCGACGTTCTTAGTGCTTGTGGAATTTACAAATATGTTCAACTGTTCTTGGGTTATGTTTTAGTGGCATAGGGTCTAGGAAATATCCGATTAATGAGGGATGGAAAAGAAGAGCATAGTCAGCATACTAACAAATTTTTTCCAAATCGCTCCTTAAGTCTTACCCGAATTAGTCTAACCTTTCCTGACTCATGTTCAACATATTTGTATGCTAGTCTTGTCCAGCTACCGAGCGCTCACTGGTTTCAAATTGTTTTAATTGATCTTCATGTTTCAATCGAGTGAACTCTCAGTTATCAAGTTTCCTGTTCGATGGTGGTCTTGTTCATCAAGTTCTCGCTCATTAGCTCATTGCAGTCCGAATTGAATAAACTTAATCCAGTGTTTTGAAATCATCGTCGAATTATGGTCAGATGCTGCTCATCTCTGTTAACTGCTGAGGGTAAAGGTCCTTGCTGTTACCTCATAATTCCATTTTTGCTGGCGGTTTGCGGTGCATTTGCGAATTGTCATGCTATGTGTTTCCCTTTCCTCAGCCTTCAGGAACTCAACCTACCGGATACATACTGCCTCAACCTCAACCATCCGATAACTATAACCCACATCGGTCTTCAATTGCACGTCCTTCACACCTCGAAGTCCCCTCCGTGAAATGCCAGCCCTCTGATACCTTAGATCAACAGCTTCCTCCTACAAACGATCCTCCTTCAAGCGGGCCTTCTTTGCGCACATCCTTTCATCAGCGTAGCTTTAGGCGGCCTCAGCTGTCCAAAACTTTTAGGTACGAGCTGTCAAAACCTCCGCTGACTCGATATAGGCTGGCTTGATAAATCATGTCTCTGTTAAGTCACATGGCAAACCCATTATCAACCCTATGTGGTCCTCCAGTGTCAACTGCGATTCAATTTCTCCTCATGACCACTGCAAATTTTGATTCTAAGCAAATTAATACCGTTTGACATTTTTCATTGATATATAAATCCTTTGTCGTACTAATTCATCCATCCCATTTGATTTGTAAGCTTATTGATACTTAAGAAATAGTCCAAATATTTTCGTCATGACGAAAATGCAACGCTTCAAAGCTTTTTCGGGCGATTCGCTTTGTGTTGTTCCTTCTTGGGTCTGCATCGTGGTTGGTCTAGATTTTTGTTGGGCGCTAGTTTCCTGCTGTATGGGAGGAGGGGTGCGTTTCTGACCTTTACTTGTCACCCGTAACTCCCTTTTTTTATGTAATGAAATTGTCCCTAGGTTGTACGTCTTGTACAATTCATTTACCGGGAAAGTTGCCCTGCAACCTTCGCCGTGCGTGGAATTTTTTTATTGTGCTTACGGACCTTTTGAACCAGGCTTAAAATTTAATAATGCGCCGTGTTTTTTTTTTTTTTGTTCAATTTCTATTAAATTAGCGACTCAATGTATTACTTGAACTAAAGCATCAATCTCCGACGCTCAATATGTTTTGTCTCAGTTTCTGAAATTAAACTACAAGCACCTTGACTGATTGTTCAACCTTTTCTGTCATTGTTAATTTTCTTTACGTTAAACGATCATTAATTCGCTTCAACGATCGACTTCGCTTCTAGAATAAAAACTCGGCTAATGTGGTGACTTGCCAAGTTGATTTGCGAGTGACTTGACTGACAACAACTTCATCTTTTCTGCTTCATCTGGTTGTTTGAAACACGAGAATATTTTTGTGACAGCTGTTTTATTTTGTATTTATGTTCTGGGTTCTTGTATTGATTTTCCATAAGCATATTTGCGAATGACTTAACGGACCTCAAATTCATCTCCATGTTATCATGTAGTTCATCTCATTTTTTAATAGCCTTTTAACGCATTTGTTTTAAAGTTTGTTCATCTATGCTAGTCCGTCTGATCACGCATCATAATTCCGTGTCCGAAGTAATAACGTTCGTGCAATGACCCGATCGCTTCGCCAATCTGATTAACCTGCTTTCATATCACTTATGTCTGGGAAATATTATTCGTAGCTTATTCATATTCATAGATTTTATTTACTTGATCATACAAATGTTTTCGATCTCATTTCATCACCTCACTCTCTTGCTATAATAACGCTTGCCTCATATTCATAGTCGGAATTCTAAAAATTTCATTTTTTATTTTTGTCACTGAAATTGTCCTGTTGGTAAGTTCAGGTTTGATATTCAGAAGTAAAATTCGAACCTATTGTAGTATTTGGTGATTTTGGTCTGATTTTGTTTTACCTGCAATCATCTTTACTGTAACGGGTGAATTCCTGTCCAGGTAGGCCTAAATATCATGTTCTACTGGGAAATTTTTTGGGTCTTCTGTTGACGTCTAATCATCATTTATGTTGATATCCTTTCATAACTTATGTTGATATCCTTTCATAACTTATGTTGATATCAATTAATTACTTATGTTGATATCAATTCATCACTTATGTTGACATCAATTCATCACTTATGTTGACATCAATTCATCACTTATGTTGACATCAATTCATCACTTATGTTGACATCATTTCATTACTTATGTTTATATCAATTCATCACTTATGTTGATATCAATTCATCACTTATATTGATATCAATTCATTGATTATGTTGTTATCAACTTATCACTTCTTCCTTTCCTGTTTGGCACGTTTTTCCGATTAGCATGTTGTTCCCATCCACCCCACTGATTAATTTTCCTCTTCTTCTTATGGGTTATTCCTCTGATCCTCCACCTTGTCTCTCTCGTACTAATCTATTGAATTATGTTGAATATTAAAAGGAACTTTTCAATATATATACATTGTTATGTGTGTGCATTGATATATATTATTGTATCTTAACATGTAAGTTACATTATCGTGAATCGTCCAGCGAAATGTTGGCTTCATAATTTCTTCTCGATACTTGATGAATTTATTCATAGTTAACCTCATGAAATTATGGAATTATAACAGAAGTCCCTGAATCTAGGTAAATCCAAATTTAATAATTGTTCATTAGCTAGTGATTTATTATTTCTCTATTTCTGGTTCTCGCTAACCTTTTGTAATCACAAATTGATCAATTTCTGACCACATCATCCTTGATTAATATCTTGAATTATTAAGCGATTATTACTGATGACGTTTCCAGAACGCTGTTGATGTGTTCTGAGTTGATTCCCTGATGCATATGCGTTTTCATAAATTCCAGGTCATTTATCTATTATCCTTATATCTTTGAAGCGAGTGAATTTGCCTACATTTTACAGCAATTTTTCGTACTTCAAATATTAATATATAACAAGTTTCAAATCAAAATCCATCGAACCGTTTTTAATCTATAATTTCCCTCAGCCTAAATTTAGTCTCCGTAACTGGCATCATAATTTTTTTTATTATTATCACTAATTTTATTTTTTGAGTTCAAAATTTCCTTCCCTCAATACTATACAACTCTGGCCACTCTCTTTAACAGTTTTTTTTCGGATGATTCATGCCTTGGTTTATCATTGATGTTTAAGATCCATTAACTGCCTATGGAAGGCACCTTGTAATGACGGTCTGCATGGTTGTGTGTGTGCCGCAGGTATTAGACGCCAACCATTGTGATTATGAACAGCGGGAGAAGTTCTTGCTGCTCTGTGTACACGGGGATCCTGATATAGACGACACCATGGTGCAGTGGGAGATTGAGGTGAGTTTTGGTCATTTTATAGGGCATTATATATGGCATTAATGTGACACCATGGTGCAGTGGGAGATTGAGGCGAGTTTTGGTCATTTTATAGGGCATTATATATGTCATTAATGTGACACCATGGAGCAGTGGGAGATTAAGGTAAGTTGTTGACATCTTATATGGCATTATTGTCGAGTTAAGGAGTTTCTGGTCCATAGTCGCGCTGATGCGCTCCCTTCATCGTCCTCCGTCCCCCAAGCCCAAGAAAGGTAGGTATACGGAACCATATGTTGGCAACTTGGGTAGGAATAACATTAAACAAAGGGATCCTGATATAAACGACACCATGGTGCAGTGAGAAATTGAGGTGAGTTTTAGTCATTAAGTAACGCGTGATAAGTTGGCAGGGTAGCAATATTTTTTTTTTTCAAAGAAAAGTTTAAAGGGAATTGTCTGCTTACTGAAAATCCTCTTGATTTAAAATAAAAACTATGGCTATTTTCTGCGGATTTTTCTTTCAAAGAGCCATGTTCAATAACAACTATTTTAATGTATAGTTATTGCACCCTATGCTTGTTATCGACTCTATGCCATGAAGAATTAATATGTGCTTCGATGTGCAGGTGTGTAAGCTACCCAGACTGAGCTTGAGCGGCGTGCGTTTCAAGAGAATATCTGGCACGAGTATTGCCTTTAAGAACATTGCCAGCAAGATTGCCAACGAGCTGAAGCTGTGACTAAGTGGGGACCTCGAGATAGGGGAAGCTTTGCACCGCAGTCCCACCGCTTCCACTCATGACGGGGATTAGGATGACACGCTCCCTGTAGGAATTTTTAATAATGATAATAATAATAATGATACTTATGCTATTGTGGATACATCCGCTGCGGGTACGTACCGACCAGGCATCTGATGCTGAAGCCCGACGTTGTTTCGTCATTTGTCTTGGTGTGGTAATGCCTCGTGAATTACATTAGGATGGCGCAAGTTCAGTGATGCTAGAGAGCAGGCTCGGTGTTGGTGTTGGACTGATGGAACTTTACGAAAACGTTCGTTGTCCATGTGAAAACGTTCATTGAAAAGTTACAAACGTTTCAGTGTCTTGTGATGTAAGGTTGCAGGCCTGTATTATCTACGCTTAAACTACGAGTCGTGTTTCTACGGTGGACTGGAAGCAGTGAAAAGTTCTTTTATCTTCGGAGTTACAAGGAAGAAACTTTTTCGTTTGTGAATCAATGTTAACATGTGCAAAACGTGTACGTTCCCGAGGCTTAATACATTTTGATGTAAGAACGTTCTTTTGGTTTGTTTTGTTTTATGTTCCAACGTTGATTCAGGTTAGTGGAAGTTGGGAATTAGCGAACGAAGTTTGAATGCTGTGTATGTTCTTTGTATGTTCGGTTTTTACCACTTAATTATATTCCAGACGTCCTCAAGGGAAAAACCTTCAAGATTTACGGTAGACAAATGAAAATAAATTCCCAAGTGCGATGAGGGTTCTTAGGTCGACTTGGTCGTGCTTTGTACGTATCATTTATTACCTTTTGAGCGATAATATTTACGTCTTGAACGTTATTTTTGCTCGTAATAAAACGCAATCTTGAGATGAGCCGTCGCTTCTTGGGTGAATTATTGAGTAGGTACTTACTGAGTAGTTCAAAGCCCCCCCGATGGTCTCATATCTGTGAATATAACCTCCGAGTTTTGCGAAATGTAAGTGTAGAACCAGTGACAATGCGAACTGAATCATCGAAGTTATCTTAACTATTTTATTTGTCATACATTTATTTTGCAATTTATATGGATTAAATCGGATCATAGTGTTTCTATTTTCGTTTCCGTTGAGCTATTCAGAGTCGAAAAGCTGTTTCAGCTTTGCTAATGGTTTTCTTGCTGATATCTTAAATTTAATTTGGTTATTATATTATTGAACAAAACTGGGAATATGAGAACGGTAAAAAAGTCTGCAGGCCACTTTGAACAGAGCCATGACTTTAGGATCGAATTCGAGGATGCCTTCATTCGCTCACACTTATCCTGTATATCCTTGGACGATCAAATCCAGATTTATTACACATGTACGCTCTAATTTTCTGATGGGTAGTATTATTAGATCAAATCACTTCCAATTCATGAATCAAATTTACCATCAGTCAGTTTTTCAATATATGGCATTCGTGGATATTTTCGTGCTAACATGACCCACCTAATTCTGTGCAAGATTGATGTCTAATTGGCGTAACCGCTGATAAACTTGATGGTATAGACAAACTATATCTTCTACTTTCATTGAAGAAAAGTTGTGCTTAATCAACATCTAACTCAACGTCAAATCGGGGGGAATCTTTGTTCATATATTGTATAATTATTTTAAAGCGTTTCGAGTAAATTTGTACAAAATGTCAGATTTCGTTCACGTGTTTACATAACGCAGAGAAATACACTCGGGTTAATGAGTGAGACTTTATCCAAATAGCGATGCACTTTCGTTCTTGCTGTGGTCATGTGCAAGAATTTCTGGTCGTATTATATTTTTGGTTTCATTTTGAGTTCGCGATTGATTATTTATTGTTTCTCCGTTCAACAACTCACGCTTCTTTTTTTTTTAGTTCACGTTGGTCATGTGAAATTGTAAAGTCTGCGTTTTTCCTGTGCTTTAATAAACTCTAATATTAGTAAATTTAACAGACGATACCTATTTCTTTGATATGAGAACTCGCAATGAGTTTCTATCCACCTTTTAAATTAAGTGAATATTTGTTTTAAAAGTTGAACCATAAAGGGAACAGTTCCAACTGAGCGTCAAGGAGATCACGCGAGGTGTTCTTTGTGTGGTAAATCATCTACACTCAGAGAAATAAGTGAGACTGTCCAAATAGTGATGTACTTTTCGGTCTTGTGTGAGTCATCCTGAACTAGTTTGGCCCGGGTAGAAAGCGTATCAGTGCCACGTGCAGAAAGTGTGTCAGTATTTGAACAATATGACTCGTTAATTTCTCTGAGCGATAGTGTAAGATAGGGCAGAAACTTAATTATTCTGAAAGACTCCAAGCGACTCTGACTTGTTGGTTCGCCTCCAGGTACTAGTGATAGTAGCTTGGGCTGTATAAAGTAGCTTGTACATTAATTAATTCATGAATAATATCTTCCTGAAGGTATGTTGTTATAGGCCTAATTTAACTGTAGCAGGAGTCTGGACCAGGTGACACTATACGTATTTTTGTTACCGACTAGCGTGAAGTAGTGGTTCGAACTCCTACTTTCTGTATAGCAACGCACTGTCATCTCGTTTTCCTGTGCCGTTAGGGATGTGGCGAGGGTAGGTGTTAATGTGGCGTTTACCAGTCGTCGTTTGTATTTTCTTTCAGCCAAAGCTACCTTTGATCCTGCTGTATATTCTTCTAATGTCATTTGAACGAACATTTCTCTTTGTGAACTTTTCTCACGTTCCCACAGCTACAACAATTGTTCTAAAAATGAAATAACCATCGCATTAAACTAACTTGTTCTCCACGCAGAGAATTTTTTTCACACTCATTTGAACTTTAGAATCAGACATTCGGTGTATCATCAATTTTCTCGCGTATGAAATAGGGCTTTAGTCACGGTAAATAGTTTTGTTCCAGTGTCAAAAGATTCATTCATCTGTAACATCTCCCTTTGGTTTAATTAGTATCTCGGCCTCCTTAACTACCGGCATTATGCCATCATTTATTGAATTTTTTAAACGATAATTTCTGATCTAAAATGCAATCTTGTCGCTAACATTGAAAAAGAGAGCTCCTATTGTTAATGAGCTCAACGTTCGTCTACTGCTGTGAGTTATACTACTCTAAATGCTATATCCCTTCCTTATACTTATGGCTGGCAAGAAATGGGCGAATTTGTATAAATTTGTACGTATGGTTGAGTATGGCATAGAGTGGTACAATTTTCTAGTGTGCTCTTCTCATCGACCTAATATAATTTGTTTTCTCATCCCGTGAACTGAGAACATGATTCTAATTTCATTTCTACTCCAATGACACTAGATTTCTAGGCAATTCATAGACAATTTTTTTTCGTTGTGATTTATTGCCATTGTGAAACTTGGTCCGCACTAAAAAATTTCCCGCACTGTGAAATCAGCAGAGATAAATTTTAACTGTGAGTTGCTTGTACAGTAGATACTTCATCCCGGTTTTCTGGCAGTCACTCTAAAAGAAAAAAATGCTTAGCTTTTTTGTTTTCTACGCTCATTTTTCCGCGGGTAATCAAGATGTCTCAAGATCACACAACTAAATCATTCTACTTTACAGTAATACAAATATCCTTCTGAATTTCTGGTCCTGGAACTGTAGCACTACTAATCAGGTACCTGTTATAGAAATTCCTCAAATGTGTATACTTTGTAGCTTTGAATGCAATCATATCTAGTGTTTATAGTTTCTTGTAAATTCGCCGCGTTTCTAGCACACAACTTTCGACTAGATCATCTTGAAGGTTCTGCTTGCGAGTTTTCGATCTTTTGAATTTTTTGTGCGTGAAAGTTTCGGTAATTACCCTGGTGCATTGAACTTAGTGGTACGTTCTCCTACATTATCAATTAATTTGACTGGGATCTTGTGTTAAGTAGCCGAACAATATTTTGGCCTTCGAAATTTAATGAAGTGCTCAAAACTTAAAGCGTCATTTCTTTTAATGGTTTTACCTCTCGTGCTGTGATAGCCAATGAGTAGCGCTTGATATAGCGTCGCTTGCTGGTTGCATCGAAATTTCACAAGACTCCTTGGTATCGCAAAAAGTATATGTAAATATTCTCTTGATTTATCGATCGCCGAAACTGAAAAACGCCTCATGTCCGAGATAAGCTGAACCGCTCCAGTTGATACCAGAAACGTGGCAACCTCCTGAACATACGGTCTGCAACCATATGGTTGCTGACATACGACATTTCTTTCATACATACAGCGTCTATTATTCATGCAGCTTCTTGCACACAGGCACTCAGCTTCAATTTGCTGTTACAAAGTCACTTTTCCTCTCTCCAATTGCTGGGCAACACTGCTAAGGCTATGCCACTGCTTTTTCCCTCTATGTTGCCTTCCTTTAAGACCATCTATCAGACATTCGCCTAAAGTTGTTTCTTCTTAATTTCTAAAGTTGTGTAGAAAATGGCTGAATTTAGAAAAATATAATTTTGTGCGATATTCATATAAACGTACGTATTCGCATCTCTCTTGTGTTTCCGATGAGCTACCGAATTTCAGGTGAATTTTTTAGGTCTTCCCGTAAAATTCATTTGTTCTTGCCAGTGACAACAGCCGTATTGATTAACGTACTGCAGTCACACCGGGCTTTTAGTGTGGTTTATGATGCGTTGCATTTCTTGATATTTCTCACGGCGGAAAATCTTCATACGATACCTTCATTGAAGCTGTTTTGCTATACAATTTCCGTGGAACGACTGCAGGATATTGAATTAAATCCTGTTATTCCTCGTTCTGGGGCCGTTGTCTCGCACAGGGGTTCATTTTGGGGTAGCATATGCCGATGTGGTTAACTGCTTGTAAAAGTCGCGGTAAGCTTGAAAAATAAACTTGTTTCTGTATTATAATGTGGAGTGTCAATACCATGAAGCTACTGTGACTGGGTTTGTTGCTGCATGAGACAGCGGTTGTGACAGGTAAAGTTGTCTGGTTATATTATGACTGGTCCGATAGCTCGCCTGTCACGACTCGGGCTCGATCAGAAACGACATTGAAACAACGCTGATTAAGAGTTGAAACAACGTTTAGTCAACGTTTTTCAACGTCAGATACCTTGTGGGATGTGACTATCACTTGCGTAAAAGCATAATGGCTGTCGAAAAGCGTTTAAATTTTGTGCGAGATACCATACAGTGCATCGTATCGTGTCACGGTACAGACCACGAGACGACACCGCGTGTAATAATGCTTATCAGAGGCGGACGTTCTTTCGCCTGGACGTTCATATTCTTTCATCATTTGCCGTATAATCTGTATAAATGCGTCGGATTTAAGTGTGGGAAGAGAGTAGTGACGGCGTATAATTTATTCGTATTATTATTCCCGTGTACCGAGGACGCATAGGAGTTTCGTTCAAAAGGCAATAATGCGGGACTCTTTTTTTTTTGCCTTTGCTAACTCCCTTTAACAGTTGATGTTTCAAGCGGATATATTTATTATGTAGTGATGATGCATGTCAGCCCTGTCTTGTGTCCTCAAAACGACTCTAGGGAACGTGATTACATTTCAGAGATATTCGCTGCAATATAATTCTAAAAAAATTTTGATCACGTGTTGTTCTTTTATTGTCCTTCAACATCGTAATCACTACTAAGAAGACTCCCTTACTGAAATTGTTTTTTTGTCTTCTAACTAATTAATTTTCCGTCGATTGGTAGACATAGTGCAGCAACTATTTTTCGACCATGCTGTTATGCCGGTCAATCGATTTGCTAGGAAATACGTCTGTCGCGAAACATTATGGCGCGGTTGATAATAAATAATGAATGTACTCAGGTGATGAATACGGTACTCTATAATACGCCGATCGAGTGCGTCACTCTTAACATATTATTAGTAATCTAATAAAGTAAATCTGAGGTAACCTGAGCCACCGGTGAGACGTAGCTTTGAACATGAGCAAAGGCGACACTCCATAAGGTTTTTGTACCGTTCCAATGCAATACAAATATGGAGAGTATATCTCAAATTGAACTTGTGCCTACAGTATGCAAACACAATAACAAAGGTAAACTAATTGATAGGAGTCTAGATGGTGACGTAATACTGAACCATCGTACGGATTGGAACCTATTTTGAACCATGATGCAAAAGGGTACAAATTGGAAGCTGGCATGAACCATGCTGTAAGCGGATTCATTCATGAATACACGAATTGGAAACGATACTGATCCATGGTGCAAATGAATACGTTCAAAGGATATAAATTGATAGAAGGAACATGTGTGATGTTGGATACGTTCCTGCTACTATCAATGAAGGCAAAGTCGCCGCTGCGTCTCATACGCTACCTTCAGGGTAAGGCGATTTGATTCGGGTTTCAATTAATGGACTCATTATAATTATTGAATTCTGTTTTTTTTTATTCAGGGCTTTTTCTGTTTTGGATTCAGGTACAAAGTTGGTGGTGCACGGCTGTGCTCCCTTATGAAAGTAACAAATTCGGTGCACTTAGAGTTATGTTTCACTAATTGAGGCAGGAGTGGTAAGGATCATGATTGAAATTATTTCAACCATGGGTAAGGATGTTGACTAATTTGGTTCTTAGATCGCGTGCTATAAATTAATTTTCAAGTTACTTGAATAATGATAGGTAATTTAGATTTATTATGATTTATTCTACAATGATAACTTTTTCAAGTTTTACCTATCATCACGATAATTATCGGAAGTTACGGTTGAATATTAAAATTCACCATCTTTTTTTTCATCTCACATTTGCGGTGATTGGCAAGACTATGTCTATTCTACCACTTCTCCGTACTGGAATGGAAATTTATGTAATCTTCAATTACATAAATACTCACTTTTCATTCATTCATTTCAAAGAATCGTCATTTTTCCGATTTCATTTTTTGAACTGCACCATTCATTCATCTTAGGGAGCTTCATTTTTTTCCAGCTAGCGTTTCGACAGAAAACCGCATAAATCTTAAATTTTCATAATCTTGCATTCGTAATGAGCAATCTATGTCGAAACGATGCGCAACAGCCGCAAAAAATAGGCTCATTACTCCTCGTCTTGCATTTATGTTGCCAAAAAGTCACGCTATATCCAGACTTGGAAATTCCGTAACACTGAATGATCCATGCTGTCCGATTTTGTTTCTAAAGCATAACGCTGGGAATATTTATTTTATCAGCAGCCTAAATACTTTCATTGGCATATTGCAGGTTTAGTTTCACCCTGAATGCGGATTGGCTGAACCGTGCAATGTTGCAGTTTTATCAACGCCTAATCTAGAATTAATTCGGCGCTAATTAACTACTGGGCCTGAGAGCCACGGGTAATATAAGAAAGAAATAAAAAAGATTACTTGTACTTTACGAATAACCTTTAGTCCAAAGACGGCAACTCTCATTACCTACCCTGTATATTTGATTAGTTATTCCAAAACAATTACGATGTAACTTTATCGGTTCATGTTAGGTGAGCTCAAAATTACCATACATTAAGTGTTCCTGAAATCGCCGCTATAGGATTTTAAGTTTACCACAATACAGACAGTCGGTGGTAAGCGGCAGGCTTCACTGCAGTCTGCACTCGGCAGTCGTCGGCCCAGGCTTGATAGCTGATGGCGGCATGGCGCGTTCCTTCAGTAGCACGTAGGAGTTGCTTTGGTGAGGTAGTCGACGCTGGTGCTCAAATACTGCGATTTCTGTCGGTCTCTTGATTCGTAAACATTGGATCTCAACAGTTTACTCTGTTCCTTTCTTAGAGAACTAAGTGTTTGGTTTGTCAAAGTATTATTAAATTCGTTTGTTAATTGTTTCATTTAAAATTAATTTTTGTTACGCTATTTTCCCGAAATGATTTCAATCTATGCGAGAAATTCAAAATCTTAGGACTGAAACTCTCAAAAATATTCATTAGTTCTTTGCTTCACAAAAGCATTTGATATTGATTGATATTGATTCATGAAAACTTCTGAAGACTGGTGACGGTTGAGTGGTGATAGCATAATTTTTAATTGTACAAAAGAAAACGAATGTATGGTTAAGTTTCTTGCTGCCATTGCGAAATCGTACGCGTATGCCTGCGTTCACTTATTGTTTCGCTATTAACGCCGAGCCGCGCAACTAGTCCTTAGTTTCTGATGCTTTTCGAGTGGACTATCGTGCATGTCAGCATGTGTATGTTGTCACAAAGTGAAAACTCCTTTAAAATTGTAACATGTATGATGTATACTGACTATGAAGTGGCATTACATTCTTAAAAGTGTTGAAAATTTCCGTGATTGCAAGTTCACGAGCCAAGCTCTCCTTAATACTGAACGAGATGTACGCGTTTCAATTCCATGAATTCAGTGGATGTTGCAAACCGAAGTGTCTTCGTCCGCGTTCTAACTTTGTATCAGAAATGACTGATCTCGGAATGGATAATATTGGTAACGTATTTTTATGATTTTACAGGAAATTATATTGTTTATGAAAAGATTTTGTTCCTTATTCTATGGTGAAAGAAAGTTAGTTTCAGCTATTATTATTATCATTATTTTACTATTTATTCTGCGATGGTGTCGAATCACATACTGTATAGGCTACGTACCTAGGCTGTTGTTTGTGAGCCAAGTTTGCGCGGAGGTATTCTCTGGATAAGATTACCCCGACATCGGTATAATTATGCTGATTTCCTTGAATCTGTGTGTGTATATAAATGCCACGATGGCTTAAATTGCACACGCAGGCAGACTGCGGCACTAGGATCTTGTAATGTTTAGGTTACTAAGGTTAGCCACTACGGCACTGACCGTGACCGACGTTTCTTAGGGTGTTTGCTTATTAACGAAAAACCATTTGCCGATTGCGGTTATAGCATCCACTTCAAATATCGCCATCGGGCTAATTATAGTAAAAAAATTATTAATTTTCATTATTAATTCTTAATTTTATAAAAATTAAAAAAAAATATGACCAAAAATTGGAACAAGTTACCCAAATTTTAAATTTTGACGTAAAAACTATTTATCGCAACCCTCCAAAGAAAAATAAAATAAAATCATAATCCTCGCATAAAAGGACGCCCTTGATGTAACCGTCTTCTCAAATTTATTCATGGCCTGGCATGTAATTTTGTCGTTTTCGAGCTACCCGTTGACGATAAAATTTATTTAATGAGACAATCTTGTTCGATTGACCGCTCGTCAAGTTCAGCAGAAACGCTTGCGTATGGCACACTGATGACCCATTCGAATGGGTCTGAAATACAATGAATTTTACAGATTATGAAAATAACCAGTAAAATGCGATTGATTAAGACAGCATAAAGGTTTAACGGATTTTCATTTTTTCGCTATTTTAATTATTTCTTTTAATTTCAAGCTTCACTAGTCAAGTTTTGAAACTGCAAAAAGTCGTGCATTTTTCACTTTTTACTTCGATGCATATCTTATTGGGACGTACCAAGTTTGAAACTTTGAATGCAACAAACTAGAATCTTTTTTTAGCGTAGGTAAAAAAAGCTCTTGTAAACGTCGTTGAAATTATTTGATCAAATCTTTTGTGTTTGTGTGTTTTTAATTATGCGCTAGAATATTCGGTATAATTCAAAATGCACAGCCAACACGAAAATCAATCTCTCTGTAAATTTTAATCGAGTGAAACTAAAAAAGTGCATTATATATTTATTAATTAATTTTCCAAAGCCTCTCAACACCCAGACAAATATATCACAGCTATGTTTAAAAGTTTTATTTCATGATTATTTTGGTGGTTTCGTCCGCATGATTCTTACAACGTTATTTTGACAGTGCCGGTGAGAATTCACTTCAGTTGGAACATTGGTTCTCGTACTACAGAAAAAACGAATTGCTCATATTGACCAAATAACACATTTTTACCTTCAGCATTAGCACAGAGCAGACGTAGCAATGATACGCCCTTTTTTCAGGTAAAACTGGGTCAGGATGACCCACATAAGGGAAAAAAGTGCTTCACTATCACAACATCTCACTCATTTCTTTGAGTATAGCATTCGTTACAGTCTTTCGAAGAACTATCCCAGTTAGCCTTGGCATTACCTAAGTAATTGGCAATGAAATCGTAACGTCTCCTGTATAAATATAATATAATTGGCTAAGCTCCTTCCTTCAATCGACCTCTAAAATTAAAACGGTTTCATTGAACTCTCCATTTTGCGAAGAAAGCTCGCGATTGCAATTATAACGAATAAAAATTATTATCTTCATCTTATCATGGCCCCCCTAATCCGATTCCGATTGAAAAGCCAGATTATAAAATGTTCTATGCGATCATTACTTAGTTCTTACTTTCTGTTATCAATCAGATTATGCGTTTTTCTTGTGATCGCCTAAGGCATGAATGAGCTTTGACTTCAAAGTATATCTGCAAATAATATTGGAAATAATTTTCTACTTTGAAAAGGTCTTTATGATGCCATTCTGCCTTTATATTGCAGTTGGCTAATTGGTATTGAAGGTCAAGGGATAAATTGGAAGATAAAAATAAAACCCAGCCAGCATAGGCTGAATTGCCAGGTTTTTATATATTTTTAAATTATCCTTTCGTGCCGCCATGTAATGTGATTCGTTTTAATGTCTTTAAATCATTTGATTTACAGAACATATTTCATTCAGTTTGGCCTTAACTTGTCTTCTCAGTTCTCAATAAGGCATTTATATGTATTTCTAAAGGCCTATTAAAGGCTTGATCGTGCTGCCGCATGTGGTGCATTCATTCTCCTTGAGGTGCAAGCTGATCGTATGACGTCATACGTAGGTGCCTATATAACTGTTGTACACTCAGAAAAAGAAGAAAAAATATAACTCAGTACTCACTGCCTTGAGTGACAGAGAGCGCATTTTCTCGTCGACGAAAACGTGAAGTCACGGACGGACAGACGGACAGACAGACAGACAGACAGACGGACGGACGGACATGAGCACAATAGCGTCTTTTTTCACAAATGAGAAAATGCGCTAATGAGTCATCTTGTCCAAATAGAGACACACTTTCTTTCTACAGCTCGAACGTAGAGCAAACATTGAACTGATACGCTCTTTTGCCGAGCCAAACTATATATAGGTTGAGATGACTTATACAACGGCAAAAATTGCATCTCTATTTGGACAAAGTCGCACTCATTTCTCTGTGGATTCACCGGCAATGATATCAACTCGATGTTAACATTCGCTGTCAATTGGAAGGCGGAAAAATCATTAATGTATACATTAATTGATAATAGGTTCTGATGACGTCTTTGTGTGAAGCATGATGAATGTTTTTGTAATAAATAATAGTTTTATTTGTTATTTCCCTATTTCTTCTTACTATAAAGATGATATTTCATAATTTTCAAATTATTCTGCTCGCATCGATTACTTGAATGAAAAAATGAATGGGTCGTATTGTCCAAATAGTGGCCCACTTTCTTATTCAAAATACGAGCAGAGATCGGACGTAGTGCTGATACGCCCTTTGGCGGGGCCAAACCGAGTCAGGATGACCCGCACGAAGCCAAGAAGTGCGTCGATGTTGAGTCAAAGTCTCACTTTTTTCCCTGAGTAGCACGGGCCACAGATAGCGTAAATTGATCGTGCTGAGATCGATGGGTGGTCGCACTTTGCGCCTGACGTATATTGCATTATCGCGACCTTGTTCGGAAATTGTTTGAGCTTGATAATGAAATTGGGGAATTTGCGATTTTAGTGATTGCTGTGTGTCACTTTTATTTCTTGGAAATGTGAGACTGCTAGTAGAACGTTTCTTTTAAGGATTTATTGAAGAAAATTTTCAATAAAGTTTAAAAGAATCAGAAGGATTCATTTTTAGTAAGGTGAGTGTAAAGTATGGCTTTAGTTTATTTATTATGCTATTTTATTGAATAATTTATTACTTGACGCTCATTGAAAAAAATTTTACAATGAATCATGAGGAAATAGGAAATTTATTTTCTCAATTAAAAAAAACTATTGACCACCAGTCCGATCAGAACTTCAACCATCCGGGAAAAACGTGACTGCCTCCTCCGTCTGAAATTCTTTCAGTATCCTGCCATCCGTTCTTTTGCTTCCCTTTTAAACCGGTCATTTTTGGAAATAAATACTTGAAATTTTCTCATAATGCCTTTGTGAAATAATTAAATGCGAACAGGTTTGACTTCTATCTATCATTTATTCACTTTCTCATCCGATACAAAAATAAAATGTGGTGATTCATGAATAAGTTTTAAAGGCTGGCACTAGATTAAAAATTGGGGCTGTTTGTATGGCTTGAGTTTATTGCATTAGGATAATTGTTAACAATTCAAACATAATTTTGTCGTTGGGCTAATCTTACAAAAATAACTTGCATAATGCCAGCAAACTCACCGCAATAGCAGCGAATTTTTCGTCCTCGCCACTACTTTTAAAAACGGATTGTTCAAGTAGAGCTGCTTCGATCTAAAGTATTTTAAAGTAAATTTCCGGAATTTTTCGTTATACATCGTGACAACGAACCATTCAAAGCCTGTTATTCCTATCACGTTTAAAATTATTCCTATCACATCAAAACATATTCGAAACTTTGCTCGATGTTACCGATCGTCAGTGAGTTTGACCCACTGCTATGCATGTACGTTAGAAATTCACAGCCGTTCATTCATCTCCAGTGACCCAATAAATTGTAAGAACATTTCCACGCCTGAGTGAGTATGGTGTGTTAAATGAAGGCGAGCGAGCAGATTAGTGTCGCAATGAATTCACTATTTTCAAGACTCTTCATAAGAGTAAGAGAATTTTTAGTGACCTCGTTTAATTTTTGTACTTACAACAGCTGATCAATGTAGGCTATCATTAAAAACAGTGCCAAGAACTGCCTCCTTGAAAAAGTTAATTTACGCATTTAGTATCGTTAAAAAAACTCCCATATTACTACATAAATAACTTTATCTGTACCTGTACGCATTTTTACTCAAAAATTAATCAATATTCTTATTTTCAACGTCTTGGTAGACTTTCCTTCGCTGCAACTAGCAATATGTGTGCGAGTTCTATACGGAGAATTTACGAGCAAGCCGTTACGTCACCGACTGACAGTCTGGCGTCAATATATTGCTGCTACTCTTAAGACTTATAAATGTACAACAGGCACTAGTCATGCTCCTGTTGTTATTTATTACTGACAAATGGCTGCATTTTGAAGTGTCAATCGAAACGCCGGTCTTGAAATATCTTCTAAAATACGATTTTATACTAGCAAGTTTAAATATTGCTCTCAATTACTACTACTATCATTAATCTGCTTAATTCGCTTGGTTAAAATTATTTTAAAAGCAAAGGAATGCCAAGCAAAATCATGATATTTTCAACGGTAGCGTTTTGGAACCAGATCCATCAAAATTAAAAAATTAAGAGGATAAGGTACAATCAACAACGAAAAGGATAATATACGCCAAAAATATTAAAATCTGAATGCCGAATTAACAACGAATTGTTTTTTTTAGTGTCAGGCAAAAATTGGTCATGAAAAATTTGTCCTGGAAGCAAGAATAGTAATAAATTATTTGCATTTATTCTTTAGCGGTTTTAATTAATAATTGAAGCGAAGATTATTATTGATGCAATTTAATGATCAATACCACTAATTAGAATCTTATCAGTTTATAGTAAAAATAATTCACGCTAGACAAGAAACTTTAAACCGAAACCATTTGATCACTTATAGAAATTGGATATTTTGTTTGAATTTTTGATAAATAATGCTGTTGCTAACATTGAACTTTAAATACTAGGTTAATTTTCCAATTAATGTTATAACATTTAAAGAAAATATAATGTCCAAACAAATATTAGTGAAAGAAATGCGCTCATACGTCAATATCATAGTAATCATACTGAGCTCAAACTATTATTATACTGAGCTCAACTTATTATTATAATGAGCTCAAATTATTATTATAATGAGCTCAAATCATTATTATAATGAGCTCAAATCATTATTATAATGAGCTCAACTTATTATTATAATGAGCTCAAATCATTATTATACTGAGCTCAAATTGTTTTTATACTGAGCTCAAGTAATTATTATACTGCACACAAATTATTATAATAATAAGCTCAAAATTTTAATTACAATTCAGTAAAAGAGGGAAGCCTAAGAGGCTAAGAAGTGCCCTATAGTAAGATATTCTGGCTAGGGAAAATTGTTCAGTTGGCCGCGCAAACAACGATGTCATTAGAGAAAAGAGACGTGAAGGGGGGAGGGCCCGACATGATGAACGACCTGGGCCAGGTCAACAGTCGTTTCCATCACACCCACCATTATAGACTCGGAGAAATGAGTGAGATTTTGTCCAAATATCGATGCATTTTTCATCTTTACGTGGGTCGTCCTCGCCCACCTTGGCCGACGTATCAATGCTACGTCTGTTCTCTGCTCGTGTGAAAGTGGGTCACTATTAGGACAATAGGACCCATTAATTTTTTTATAATGTAGAAACACGATTCTGGGTGCACTGCCAAGAAACTGCTTCACCCGGTCATTTTTTTTTGTTTGTTTTTGTCCCGACTCCGAATTTAACAACACATTGTCATTTGTATTGTTCATTACTATGAATTGTATAATTTTTTTCTCTTTATTACTGTTGAGTTTGCTTATATTCATGCCTTCTGTACATGCCATTACCATAACGGGAGGGAATGTTTTATTAATAATATACCTACGTTTAAAAATTACTTTTTAAAGACAACACTTCCAAAGAATCCAGTATCTCCAATCTTACAGATGTACAATGAATTTCTCATCTAATTTTCAAAAATTAAAAAAATTACCTTTTCAATTTTTTTAATATATATAAATTTTTTTAATATATGATTTTTTTTTCAAAATTATTTATTCTGTTAATTGATTCATGCATTGCCTCTGACTTCACACAAATGTGCAAAATTTCAGATCAATTAGACAGGTAAAAGTGTGTCAAATATCAGTTATAAGATTTGGAGCTGACAAAATTATTTTTCAATTTTTTTAATTTTGAAAAAATTTTTTTTTTCATTTTTAAAATAATTTATTTTGACATTTGATTCGTGCATTGTCTCCAACTTTACACAAGTGTGCAAAATTTCAGATCGATAGGATAAGTAGAAGTGTATTAAATTTCGATTACAAGATTTGTAGCAGACAGACAGACAGACAAACAAACAGACAAGAAGTGAAGTTAAAGAGAAGTGTTGTGAAAAGGGCCTGGATGTACAGTATATAAATTTTTGCTTTTGAACCCTTCGTTAAGAGAGTTAGAGTACTTGTAAGCAATGTAAGCAAGGGTAATTGGTTAAAAAATATAAAGATAATAGAATAGAGCCGGTTGGAGTTCAAGCTATCACGGTTGCCTCTTAGTTTGATTCCTATTTTACAACACTTCTCTTTAACTTCACTTCTTGTTTGTCTGTTTGTCTGTCTGTCTGTCTGTTTGCTACAAATCTTATAATCGAAATTTAACACACTTCTACTTATCCTATCGATCTGAAATTATGCATACTTGTTTAAAGTTGGAGACAATGCATGAATCAAATGTAAAAATAAATAATTTTAAAAAGTAAATTTTTTTTCTCAATATTAAAAAAATTGAATTTTGTCATCTACAAATCTTAAACTGATATTTGACACATTTTTACCTGTCTAATTGATTTGAAAATTTGCACACATGTGTGAAGTCAGAGGCAATGCATGAATCAATTAACAGAATAAATAATTTTGAAAAAAAATTATATATTAAAAAATTATATATATTACAAAATTTGAAAAGTTAATTTTTTGAATTTTCAAAAATTAGATAAGAAATTCATTGTACATCTGTAAGATTGGAGATACTGGATTCTTTGGAAGTGTTGTCTTTAAAAAGTAATTTTTAAACGTATATTATTATTACAACACTTCTCTTTTTGTCTGCTACAAATCTTGTAATCGAAATTTAATACACTTCTACTTATCCTATCGATCTGAAATTTTGCACACTTGTGTAAAGTTGAAGACAATGCATGAATCAAATGCCAAAATAAATGATTTTGAAAATTATTTTTTTTAATATTAAAAAATTTGAAAACATAATTTTGTCAGCTACAAATCTTATAACTGATATTTGACACACTTAGATTTGACACACCTGTCTAATTGATCTGAAATTTTGCACACTTGTGTGAAATCAGAGGCAATGGATAAATCAATTAACAGAATAAATAATTTTGAAAAAATTACATATTAAAAAATGTATATATTAAAAAAAATTGAAAAATTAATTTTTTTTAATTTTCGATAATTAGATGAAAAATTCATTGTATATCTGTAAGATTGGAGACACTGGATTCTTTGGAAAAGTTGTCTTTAAAAAGTAATTTTTAAACGTATATTATTTCTTTGCCAAATCATTTGAATTCATGAAAATTAACTGGCTGAAAGTGTGAAGGTTTGGTAAAGTCTTTTGGTTTTATAAATTGAGTGAACGTAAGGAAGTAATACCTATATTTCTTAATATGTTGGTGACACTACTCTAATAGGTCAAATTATGCGTTCCAGTTCAAGATTTGCGATATCTTATCAGTGTATTTCAATTAACGATTACTGACAGATTATCTGTGTATTTCAGTTTACGATTGCCGACAGATTATATGTGCATTTCAGATCAGGATTAACGACAGATTATCAGTGCATTTAAGTTTAGGATTACCATTAGCTAATCTGTGCATTTAAGTTTAGGATTACCAATGGCTCATCGGCGTATTTCAGTTTAGAATTACAGACAGATTATCTGTGGATTAGCGATGGTCTTTCCACGAACAATGGGCCTACCGGAGCCAAACGATGATCGGGTTCTACGTATCGCAGATACGTACGTAGAAACTACAGTATGTACGTGCGTTATTTCTACGAGTCCTTGGACAGCGGATGAAGTTGCGGACTGCTCCATAGGATGTGTTTATCTTTGACGGGATTTCCTATCCGGACTTTCTTGACTTCGTCGCGCTTATATAACTCGCACTACTGATATGCCCAATGAATTTAAGGGGGATTTTAATTTGAAATGATTTTTTATGATCGATGTTCATTGACATTACATCACTTGTAGTGACTTACTTGCAAAGTTTAAGTCAACTTGATTGATTGTTAGAAATAATAAGTTAAAACGCATTTCTTTATCTCTGAGTCGGCTTGTCTCGTAGTCGAAACATTGACATGATTTCCAGTTTTGCAAGTTGTGAAAAAGCTCGGCGCTAAAAAAAACGTATGCCTTATATGGGATATGCTAATCACAAAATCTTTGTAGCGTTAATACTTTCATGTATATTTAGCTCTTTCAAATTCTTGATGCACAGTTTTGATTTAAATTAACGATAACATTAATTTAACTTTGATTTACAAAACTTAACTTGAACTGCAGAAGTTAGCTAAGAATGTGTGTTTCTCGAGTAGGAACACCGTTAAACTTTCCCAGTTTGAGTCGAAATATTATAACTATTATAACTGATATTATCCTTATCCTAAGTATCCCAACGCAGGGGCTATGTTTTAGTTCAAATAAGTTCAACAGTTCCAATTAGTGGCACTTGACTAAACGGCGACCAAATTGAGCTGCAGGCACTTCAAACATCTTAGTTATTTTGACTCAAACTAGTTTATATACACTTATTATTTATCAACGCCTCGGTTCATATTTTATAATTTGATCTATGCTTTATCGAAACCTGTTATTGAAGTGACGGACCACCAGTCTATACTTTTCCGAGTATACGTAATTTGTCCGCAGAATTTCATCGTTTTCAGTATAACCCGTTGCATCCATCGTCTATGAAGGAGGAAATAAATTCCAATCTAAGTGGAATTTCGACCTTAAGAAATTATTTCTCTTCGGCAGAAGCGCATGCATGAAAATTTGCTTGGCAGAAATTCAACTGCTTGGTCTTCTATGAAGTGTTTTGACTACGATCAATTAGGCAGCCATGTTTGGGTGGTCATGAATATCTAGTGAATAGTGACGGTATAATTGGATAGGGACTGCAATAATTTGCAAAGAATAACTTAAACTTTTTTTAACTGAAATTATGTACATTCCTGCATTAATAAGCTTGTTTATTTTTAGTTTTTATTAATGTGGCGAATGATTGTTACCGAAAATTGAATCTAGATAAGCTTACGGTGCGCTTGTCTTGCCAATTTTTCCTGCCCAAAGTTGTCAAGACAATTTCTACAATGAATTATTCTTTAATATGGTTTTATGTGTTAAGTGATGAATTTTCCATTGTTTTTTTAGTCAAATTATACCTTCGTCGTTCAACAATAAAGGGATTGGTGGGCAAATGGAGAATCGCAAATGCTCCTGTCCAATCAATACTGCATCACATGAATTTGCCCATCAATCTCTTTCAACTATTAGCACAGAAAAAATCTTGCATTCTGTATTCGTATCAATTATTGTTTGACTTTTTAAATTGTATCACGCAAAAATGTTTCAAGTTATGGAGATTTTCAAACGATTTTTTTTAATTTGGTATTAACAGTCAAAAGATTCCTTCACTTCTATGACGTTAGCATTATACTTCTAATAACATATTATAATTTAACTTTTAATGAAATGTTATCGACTCTTTAGCGCATTTTCTCATTTATGAAAAAAAGGCGCTATTGTGCTATATAGCCATGTCCGCCCGTCCGTCTGTCCGTCTGTCTGTCTGTCCGTCCGTGACTTCACGTTTTCTTCGACGAGAAAATGCGCTCTCTGTCACTCACTGCAGTGATACTATGTTATATTTTTTCCTATTAATGTCGAGAATTATTTTCTGAATTTGTTAGGGTTTCCTGTGAGAATATTATCACTTGTTATGTAAGCCACGAATATAATACGAGCAAATAAACAGCTCTTAGACGCTGATGGAGCTTACTCAATCGATAATTGATTGATTCTCTTGAAGAATTAATTATATGTCGCTCTTTTTCATTCATTACCTTCGTTGAGTTTATAGATCTCTACACTGGAGACGAACGGCGATCACAAAGTCGAGCGAAGCATGCAACAATCCAAGAAAACTTCTATTTTTGTTGTGTGTTTACGTTAATGGATTCCTAAACATTTGTACCTGGAGATCGCGGGAGCGATGAATTTGAAATTGAGGCGGTAATGTGGCAGTTCGTGTATCCCGATTACGCGATATCGTCTTTTGTGTTTAATAAAACAGAAGTATTGTGTATTTTAAGGATTGTGTCTTAACTCTTTGCCTACTGAGAGTAATAGCTGACTCTACTCCATTATCTATACTACTCCATTACTATATGCTCCAATTTTACAATATTACTCTACTCCATAACTCAACTCCATGACTGTACTCCATGACTTTACACTCCATGACTCTACTCCATTACTCTACGCAATTACTCTACTCCATTATTCTACTCCATTACTCTACTCTATTACTCTACTCCATTACTCTACCGAGTCTGCTCCATTACTATACCGAGTCTACTCCATTACTCTACTCCATGACTGTACTCCATGACTTTACTCCATTGCTATACTCCATTTCTCTAAATCATTTGGGAGTCCTATAGTGTTCAATGGAATCTGACTTGTTTTCTTACAAGTTGACAATCAGGACACGCAAATTCCCCGTATCCTCACACTTTCACTTATATGTTTTGTTTTGGTTCTTATGCGCGAATAACACAATAATAATAAATTTATACGTGAATAAAGGTGGGCTAAATTTCGGCGTTTCCTGGACCCGACCCTCAAAATTATGATTTTTCTTCATGGAAAAATTTCCCGTTTTAACTTTCATAGGCCTTAAGCTATACGAAACAAAACAAATATATATATACTGTTTTTTAGTATCTTAAATTTTTCTTTATGTATGTGAGCAAACTCTGCAAGTATGTAGCCTGTCACCTTATTAGTATTTAAACTGCTTCACATTTAACTACGGTATATTGTATACGTTCACCCATATAATGGCATGCAAACTTAATATAATTTCTAGCTACAACTAACCCATTAGGCTACGCTGTTGATTGAGCTTCACGGCTCATTCATGTATACAGATAGAGAATAATCTAGATAATCGTTTGATGTCAGTTCAGAGTAGACTATGTTTATTTCCCTTCGTCGTAAGTCCACATGAAGTTTATTTGTTAGCCACGAACGTATGTCTTTGATCTTCCAAACAAGGTTTTCGGAGAGACAAATCATTTCACTTCAACTAAATACGTGCTGGAGCTTCGATGTTAGTAGTATATTATAATATATTCGATGTTAGTAGTATATTATATTCTTCGATGTTAGTAGTATATTATAATATATTAAAGCGGCGTTCATTAGGTCGTTACACCTGTCGTCGATTCTTAACATCGGAGAATATTCACATCTTGTTGTGGTCTCGAACTCGTAATTCACTGCTCCAATTTTGTTGTGCATAATTGCCCGTCCTCCTCGCCGATTTGACCAGAACTATTGCAGGAAATTGGGATCGAACCCGCAACTCACTGCTCCTCCAATCTTGATACACTTCTAAATTTTAATTGCTAATCTTAATCTAGCTGTTGCACGTGGGCATATGGGAATGTAACATAAAATAAGATTTCAGAATTCGAAGTTGTTTTTGCTAGTGAAGTAGTGATAGAAATAAAGGCTGCAATATTCCAAGTTTAGTTTAACAAAACCAAAAAAGCACAAAAAACGGCTTATTTTCTTACTTCTACAATTCTAATATTGTTTCAAACATAATTCTACTGTTAGAAATTAAGTTCTGCTTGCAACAGCAGTACATAAATTTTCTTTCATTCTATATATCATTATTTAATTGTACATATAAATGCTCACGTTTTTCTCGGAACAGGCGCCTTCATCCTCCAGTATATGGCACTGTTTGTTATAAATAAATATTGTTTGTCTGCACCTAAGACACAATTTTCTCGCTTTTGTCATCATAATGTTATTTGATACTATGCGATACATTGTTGATAATTTCATTTGATACTTTATATATAAGATTGTTTTGTCTGCGCTAGCAATCACGAGGCTTTCCCCAAACGCTTTCCCCTCGCTCGCGTGTCCCTCTAAGCGCAACCGGGCACTAAATAAACGATTGCTCTATCTATGTCCTCTGCAATTGTCTTCTTGATAATATTGCTTTGTTATGATCGTAATTATTAGTCGATGGAAGCTGAGTAACAACGATTGCTCTATCGTCGTCCTCGGTAATTATCTTCTTAATAATATTGTTTTGTTTTCACCGTAATTATTATGAAAGTTGAGTAATAGAAAATTAATCCCAGAAAACACGAGGAGCTAAACGTACACTAGAAAAGACAGGTGTTTTAGACCGGTAAAACGCATGGCATTGTTAGTTATTGAAAGATTGTTAAATAAGTATCATGTATTCTAACCATTATTACTCTCTGTGAAAATCACTGCCATATTTTAGTTCCATTGTACCGAAGAATTATTCATTGCACGGCTTCATCTTTAGTCTAAACGAATAGCTTGAGTCAGCTCGTAAATCCCGGAAACTTGACAGCTTGTTGATGTTGTTTTCCGTAAACTACGTAATCTCTTCAAACTTTATAACTTGTGAATGTTTTAAACTCTTAATAATTTTTGACATGTAAACTACGTAATCTCTTCAAACTTTATAACTTGTGAAGGTCGTAATCTCTTGGAATTTTTTTTAATCGTTTGTGTAGGAACGACTCCCTTTTGATTTATAAAGATGGGCAACTCATTGAATTTAAATATTTGTAATGAGATGCTTGTAAAATTGTTATAGTTATTAATTACTATGTAATTAATATTATCTATTATCTATCTATAATATTAATACTCTGTAATTAAAAATGAATTATTGTAATTAATTATTTATTAATTTGTTTTTTAATAATGTCTACTGATTATAACTTGTATTATTATCTTTAATAATTGTATATTTTCTATAGGTAGTAATTCTGTTGACTTAGTAACATCGGTAAGTCATTAAATTTTAATAAATGTAAAGGTCGTAAACCTTTTTAACTTTATAACTTCTAATAACCTGTTTAACTGATTTACTTTTAAGGGTCGTAAACTTTACGCAACTTCTTGCGGTTATGAGGTGCACTCTATATATATATATATATAGGTGCCTCGTCTTTCTTATATATAGCCTACCTTAAGTGCCGTTTTTCCTGGTCAAATTGGTCATAATAAAGATGATCAAATATTAATAACCGAGTTAATTTATTGCATCTGCGTAGTTTTTATTTGAAAATAAATTTTGGTAACGTTCATAATGTATGACATTAGGTAGTTGATGACGGTTATTATTTTAGGATTGAAAATTATTGTGTGATATTGTTAGGGGTTTTGGAGAAACCATGTGAGTTCTTAGTTTGTAATTCATGTATCCATTATTGGTATATGTAAAAAATGGAAGCGTATTGGCTTTCAGTATATCTCAAAGATTCAGTATATATATGTATCTCCAAGATATCAGTATATTCAGTATATCTCCAATATTCAGTCTTATTTTCCAGAAACGTAAACCCCGCGAGTTTATTGGAAGTCTGCCATTTATGGAGGAGCTTTCCCGCCTTGTCGATGTGCTCGTTCGTCGTAAACAATATCTGTGAACTTTGCTTCTTGAGTGATATCCGTTGATTAAAAACTTCGGTTTACGCTCAATTAATAGCTAATTATATGGTGTAATTGTTATTATTGAAACGAAAATTTTACACATAATGTGATTTTTGTTGTTGGGTTTTTCGAACTTACAAATTTATTTAATGCTAGAAACCCGTTACAACTACAAAATCATAGTAGAAATATGAAAATTGTTGTTGAAAATTGCGTAAATTGCAATGATTACTTTCTGTATTATGAGCATCTATATCGCTAAATCAGATCCGAGTATGTTTACAATTTTTCTTTTTGAGGGCAACCTTATTAGGGAAATCTTGTTGCAAAGATAAACATAATCCTCGTGCTGGAAGATTCCAAGCTTCGCGTGCCAAGTACACTCCCAATTCGACTGCCAAGCACTTGGCAGGCGCCCTGTATGTGGGATTTGCTCTGGCGACTGTCCGAAATTTTGGCCTCTGATGCCAAGCATTTCGTTGAATTCTCCGGCATACTGGGCACCGCCTTGCGCCGAAAATGACACTTGCGCGGGCTTAGTGGTTGTAAAATCAACTTTTGGGTTGGTTTCTTGAACAAACTTTTGTTGAAATGAAAATGTGGTGCGAAGTGTAGAGTTTTTTCCTGGAAAAGTTGATGGATGTTTGTATTTATGTGGACACGTATCAACATTTTTAAAAGGCACGAATTTTATAGTCTATATAGTCTGATATTTTTATAGTCTATATAGTCTATATATTTATATAGTCTGAGAGCCATGGTTCTGCGCAGATATGTTTTCATCGAATTATTGGTTTATAAATCCAAAGTGTACTGCCAGGAAGTATAATAAATGTTGTTAAAGTAACAAATAAATGTTTTAGTTAACTTCTTGATTCATTCTGGCTCTCACTTGTTCAAGTTTTTGCAGCGGATAAAATATGTAATTTACGATTTCAATCTCAAATGTTTTCGTTTTTTAAATTGGATAAAATCTGAAATGCTAATTATCTTGTTGAAATAAGTTATAAATTCTTGAAGCGCTTTAGATCAACCGTTATTTAAAATTAATTTACCTCCCCTGTAAAATTTATAGATTTAATTTCATTCAAATATAGTCTTATTTCGTAAATATTTTCTCAAACTTTATTTTGAAAATATCTGTCCATAAAAGTTAATTGGATTTTTTGACGGAACTTCATGCATCATCAACTTCAACTACAATTTGTACATCTCCAACTGTGGAGTATTTTTAAACTATTCGTCCTAAAAAAACAGTCGTCACTAAAAGTTTGCTTGTATAACTTTCGTGCTAGTTCGTGCACGCGTAATCCTGACCAATCATTTTCCCATTTAGATCGAATTGAGTAGATTTCCAGCTGTCGGCGCGTTAGGCGTCGGCTCTCATGATCATTACTTACGTTCACGTCACACCTAGGAAATTATACTTTACCGCTAGATAGATTTGTGCTGTTCATTTGTCTTCCAAAATTAAGACTCTCGTAAACTTTTTGCGTTATCACACGACATAGACTTCCTATTAATGCATCGTATATATATGTCCGGAAAAATGACCGGTTAGCTAAAAATATTCCTGTAGCCTCATCTGATATTTTAGGCATAATTAAATTTATGCCAATATTTTTGCTGCAGGTTTTAATAGTGGGTTAATTGCACTCCTTTTTAAATTGAACGATCTTGGCGATATGTGAGAATTTTCTTGTTATGAACTTAATATTGAAACTTTAAATAGACGTCGCACTTCAACTATACGTTGACTATAGTATATATCGTACACATCATAAGACTATTGGTATTATCTATTGACATTCAGAACTTCAGCAGATCGACTTTTGCAATACCAGGAAAATAGATGTTTGATAATATTCTGATTAGATTCATTCTGGCGCGTATCTTTATTTACATTCAAACACCGCAAATGCTTTTGCTTTATTACAAAAACATGCAGACAGTGTATAAATTATTTCGATAAATATTCCCGTCAAGTATGGGCTCTAGTTTATTTTTTTATCTTGAGGTTTTACCTAAAGAGTTTCAAATGAATAAACTCAATAGTTTTATACTTGAACGAAAAAAATGGCATAAAATTTTTGTACAAAGTTGTCTGACGTCGGAATTTCTATCTTCTGTTTAAAAACTCGTCGGTTTCATTTTTTTAGCATGAAAATTGGTCCATGAGATTTTATTAATTTCTATATTACTCAGAACATTCATCTTCTAAATATTCAATATAGTATTTCGTTGGAATTTCCCGCTACTAATTGTTCTTAAATGCGTGTACAAAGGTTCACTGCCCGCGCGACTGATTCACGGGTACGAAAAAAACGGTGACTTGTCATCACAGACGTCACGAGTGGCACCTGTAGTGTGGCACCTGAAGAGTGCCATCCTAGGAGTGCCTGCAACACTAATGCAACTGTAACTCTAATGTAACTGTAGCAGTAATGCAATTGTAACACTAATGTAACTGTAACACTAGTGTAACTGTAACACTAATGTCACTGTAACACTAATGTAACTGTAACCCAAATGTACTTTAACAGTAATGTAACTATAACAGCAATGTAATTGTAACAGTAATGTTACTGTAACAGTAATGTAACTGTAACACTAATGTAACTGTAACCCAAATGTATTTTAACAGTAATGTAACTATAACAGCAATGTAACTGTAACATTAATGTAACTGTAACACCAATTCTCACGTTCTCAGAAGCGTCTAATTAATTCCTGACGTGTTACTTACTGGTTATTTTTGTAACGCTTTCTCGGTATTCCGATACGAGCAATGAAGCGTGACCGTTATTCTCTGAAGTATAGGAATCGCTGTTTTTGTGTAACGATGATCAGTTCTAGTGAACATGTGACACAGGTTCGATTTCGTCTATTATTCTCATCATCAATAATGACTCATCGTCATCATCACCAACAATAGATTTTGTTTTTGCGGAATAACGATCAGTTCTAGTGTAAGTATGAAAGTTTTTACCCCAATACAATGACAGTTTTGTAATTCAAGTGGTGAAGAGGCTAGGGTGGGCTTATGTATATAAGCCCACTCTGAAAGGCTGCCGGGGCAGGTCTATAATTTATTTTAATTATGATTTTATTTAATTCTCTGATTAAGTGAAACTGATTATTTCGCAGTGGCAGTGATTTAGCATTTCGCAGTGGCAATGATTAATTTATTTCGCGGTGGCACTCATTAAGCTTTTCGCAGTTGCAGTGATTAAGTTATTTCGTGGTGGCACTGAGGTTTTTGGCACTTCACTGCATGTCAGGATAGTTCGCGCTTGCCCTCGTTCTGTCACGTACAGTTTACCAACTGCAAGCTCTGCACGCACGCTGCATGGCAGTAATTTATCTTCATTTTAAATCACGTGGAGAGTGAATAAGTATTTATTAAATTTTGTATTTATTACATAGTGTTTCATGCGTCGTTTTTGTATGCAAATAATGAAATTTGCATGCAGTCAAGGGTGTTCTGCTAATTGTTCGTTTATTCAGAATTCATTATTTATTAATTAAAATCTGTCTTAACTGTCAACTGATAACAATGAAGTAAATGCGCGGTAGAATAGCATATTCACTTCGAATTCAGTGGTATACGAGTTTATTCAGCCTTATATTGAACATTAATATTTTACTCAAGAAACTTGCACAGATTGAGTGGATTGTCTTTCAAGTTAATAGCTTGTCTGCGTAAAGTATTCTAGTAAGTTGGTATTAAATGTTGCGTGTTCTCAGAAATAAGGAGTGTAAAGACATATATATTCGAGCAATAAGTAATAGATATTCGATCAATAAGTAATAGATGGAACATTGTATTTATAAAAATACGATATATTCGAGTAATAACTAATAGATGGAACATTGTACTTATAAAAATACGATATATTCGAGTAATAAGTAATAAATGGAACATTGTATTTATAAAAATACGATCGGCAGCAAAATACGAGGTGAAGGCATTTGTTTGTTCATGAAGGCAGCGCTAAATGCCTGTTATCTTTGCAAGTCCGGCCATGTTTCTTATATGCCTGAGCTGTCATTGCTGTTTTTCGCCCCGCCATGCCGCGCTTAAAATTATGGTCGAATTTTCGGCGGCCCCTCCAATACCTTCCGCACGCCGACCGACCAAAATAACTCATTGTTGTCTTCTCTCACAAATCAATTTATTTGTTATTTTATCTGACGTAGACTTCAGTTTTCACTTTCAGTGACTGACGTTCGTTCAAAAGTTTTAATTTATTTGTATCTTTGTTTTATATGTTCGTTAACAATTCGCTACTCAACTACAAACTTGTTACTGAGAATTATTCTTATGATGCAATCTCAAAAATTGGCCATAAATGCTCTCATGTTGTAATTGCACTCACTATGAAGGTTGCCCATTACGATAATTATTATTAATAGTAAAGATGAAAGCAATTATATATTAAATTATCTTATTTTTTGGTGGTCTATTTAGGACGGAAACTTTTACCAGTCCACCTTTTTATAGGATATTTGTATTTATATGAACCCTCTTCATATATACATATGCGAAAATAGGAATGAAATATGAAGCCATTATTGACTTCATTGGAACTATTATTTGACATTCATTCTCATCTGCCAAATAAAAAGAAAAATCTTGAATCAAACGAATCTCATGTTATGCACACCACTATGTTATGCACTTTTGAGACATACATTAAAAGAAATAAGTAGTCTTCACTGGTATAAGGTAATAATGGAAAAAATTCACTTGTATATGCTGAACGTTAAGTGTTTCCCTTAATCGACCCATTGCTGACCCCTTTGAATTTATCGACCCTTTTTGTTATGTCCTCGACCCCAGGGGTCTATATCTGGTCTCTTTTTGGACCCTTGATTTAGTCGCTTGTCAATATAAAAATGATCCTGAAAAACTGAAAAGCTGGATAGAGAAAAAGGGAAATAAAAAATGATCTTAGTTCCGAGCTTTTTAGGTGTAACTTTAACAAATGCGCAACGTCTCCTAAACTGACTGAGTTGTTCTAATTACCTTATTGCACATGTCAGTTAATTACTGAGTATTGCCGCCTCACTTCTTATTCATTGTACAAACCATTAACATTGAAATTGCCCCCGGATGTACCTTAAAAATTAATTGGTGTTGCTGTGAAAAATTAGCATAATTGCATTGGGCCTCGAGCAATGTGCTGTGATGTGAATGCCTGAATTTCTCCCTCTAGTATCGTTTGGTGTGGAGTGCCAATACATGAAATGTTTAATGAAACGCTCCGGTCGCTTGCAAGTTAGAAAAAAAAATCTGTCTGGCCTCTGGCGCTAATTTTTTTCCCGTGAAGTTAGTGGTATAGTACGTTTTACTAATGAAATCATTTGCGTTGTAAGAATCTTTTGACTTTTATTTCAGTATTCATATTCTCATGAATTGTGTGGTTTTGAAATGAAAAGAGCTCAATGTGCATGAGAGAATTAATAGTGATTGTAGTTGATATATATTGAACAATATTCCAGTTTTAATGAATAGACAGATAATTTGTTCAATCGCACTAAAAGAAATGACGGCTGAACATTATTATAGTGAACATTATTATATTATATATTATTATATGTTGAACATTATTCTAGTTCTAATCAATTGACATACTTTCATGTAAAAATACATACAAAAAAAACGACGGCTGAACCATTACCGTGTAAATTGTTAATGCTGGAATATGCGCGAACCGTAAGAATTCAGTGCCCATTTAATTCAACTAATGAAAGTTAATGCAATTATTTCTTCTATTAAATTATACATATATTTTACCATATAATGAAATTGACTAAAATAAATTCGATTTTTCATAAATTAATTTTCTAACAGACACACGATGTTTTTTTACCTCATTTATAAAGCTGGTTTAATAGTGGAAAATTAGTTTTTAAATTTCATTGTCTAGTATCGCAGTGTTGGCTAGAAAACTTACTGGAACTTGATGCATGGAAGCACTTAAGAAGTCTTTGTAAATTGATCTTTCAATATTATCATTTAATTATTTTTTTTCAGTGTCAGCAATTCTCTATTTATACATTTTCATTCCTCAACCATTCATCGCACGAATTATCCTGCTCAGTAAATTACATTATTTTCTGGCAAAATTTATGATATAATATTGTATAAATTTTAGAGCGGATGAACATATGATGGAACTTGTTAATTTTATTGATTTACTAATCGTTTATGGAATGATCAATTTGATATCGTTATATATTGCAGTAATCTTTCATGTTTTCAAACCTTGGTTTGCTGTGTTGCACTTAAATCAGATGGATGATTGAATTTTTTTTCGAATTCGCGAATTTTTTATTCTAAAATAGTTATTCATTATCTTTATTCTATAACAATTCCACATTGTTGAAGATGTGCGGATGTTGGAGTTACGTTTTGAAAATACTTACACAAAATCTAACTGTGTAGTTCTGTCTTTCAGATTTAAAAACTGTTTCAAATGTCCTGATGGCTGAGTTGGAAAAATTAGGCCTCATCTAGGATTTTTCTTTTTATTACTGTAACAAAAACATGACAGTAAATGCACTAATTGGATTTGGTAACCCGTCAATACTTGAATAGTTTGAATTTTAATGTTGCTGCGCACAGACTTGATTAGATCCATGCAGGACCGGCATTGGTATCTATGTATATATAGTGTGTAATCATTCAAATGTGTGCATAAACTGAATATATTTAGGCTAACATGTCATTTTAACACAAGCATTGGCATAACTCGTATCACTTGGTAAAATAGTCAAGTTTAAACTATTCAAAGTTCATCAATGGCAGACATTACAAAAGCTATGAGTTACTTGTACGAGAGCGGACCGGTGTTCGAGTCCTACCCTTCCGCCTCACAAGAGGCGGGGGCATCCGGTGATGGCGGCGAAACAACGGAATTTAATAAAAGTTTCAACGCTACTGTGTCCCTTATCAACGCTACCGATGTGGACGATGACGGAATGATAGAGGCAGTGATGGGCACGCAGTTTCCCTACCACATGCTCGGCTTCACTGCCGCATGTGCCTTCATCATCGCAATTCTTGGTGCCGTCGGTTAGTACATGATGTCTTCATAGCTTTGCTTGTCATATTAATAACGCTAAAGGCGACACACTATTCTGAAGAGCCTTGACAAAATATGTATTTATTTTAGATTTGTCATCTTTATAATTTTTCAATATTCAGATTGGTGAATCCTTTGATACATTTTGATTTCATTTTTATTCGCCTTTCCCTGCAAATTTGGCGCAATTTCAACACCAGTGATACATTATTGAAACTTGAACCCAAAATCATGTATGGTGTTTGGCTGCTGTTAGTTCTTTTCTGCACCCGTCTTTGACTCTGTCGCGTTCTTTACGACCAAATTAGAACGCAAATTTACTTATAGCAATTTTTTATGATCATGATAGTACATCCAATATCATAATTAGCAGCAAAACTCCATAATTAACATTATGAAGACCAGTATTTTCTGAATTCTTATTACTAATTTTCCTCCGCATTATTATATTATTCATGACAAATTAATTAGGTGCATAATCGGACCTGGTGAGACCCGAATATTTATGCCCCTGTGAGCAGTTTTTTTTAAGTCCTACAATATTCCGTTTCTTTTCCTGCAAGAAAAGCTTCGACCTGGCCAAAGAAGATATGGGCTTGTGAGAAGACTTTGTTCACGAGAATACGGCTTTACTGTCACTATAAGCTATCTCCCATTTGCTGGTCTTTGTTTTGAGGAAAACAAGCAGATTCGTGATTTGTTTTGGCGTAAAACTTGTTCGCAAACATCCTTGATGGACGTCTAGAAATACTGAACAAACGAACGGCCCATTTCACGGGAAACTCGAGCATCTTTCTTACTTTAATGTGTTTGTGTTCGGCAACACTGAAACTTTATTATATATTGATACCATTTCTTGGGATTAATTACTTAAATTTTTATTGTCTTATTGTAAACTTCTATCGACCATTTGAATTGTAAGAAACTAAACTAAGAAAATTGTAAGAAGAGGCTACAATTATGAAAGAGCGACCACTTTTCACACAGAAAATAATTTTTTGAGTCACGCTTTAATATTGAAAAGTATCGTGAACGTTTTATTTAAACAATGTGTGGGCTTGACAATGGCCAATTAGATTAATTGATAATTTCACTAAGTCTTGACGAATAAAGAAGTTGCTGACAAATTGGGCAAAAAGCATTTCCTAACAAAACTTAGACGTGGCTTGTGGTGACCACACGCAAGTTACAGGCGATATTTTGGGGTTGCAAGCTTCCTGCTGACGATATTTACTGGTCGATTACAACCTACTGACGATATTTACTGGTTGCTGACAACCTGCTGACGATGTTTACTGATCGCAGGCAACCTGCTGACGATAGTAGCGCTCCCGATGAGCCGCAGTCTGCGCACCACAGCCACCGCCTTCGTCGTCAACCTCGCCGTCGTGGAACTGCTCTTCTGCGTGTCTGTGCTGCCGCTGTCTGGTGCTCAGTACAGCTACCTCATGCTCTTCAGTGAGTACAGTACAGCTGCCTCATGCTCTTCAGTGAGTACAGTACAGCTGCCTCATGCTCTTCAGTGAGTACAGTACAGCTCATGCTCTTCAGTGAGTACAGTACAGCTGCCTCATGCTCTTTAGTAAGTACAGTACAGCTGCCTCATGCTCTTCAGTGAGTACAGTACAGCTGCCTCATGCTCTTCAGTGAGTACAGTACAGCTGCCTCATGCTCTTTAGTGAGTACAGTACCTGTCTCTTATACACATCTAGATGTGTATAAGAGACAGCAGTACAGCTACAGCTCATGCTCTTCAGTGAGTACAGTACAGCTGCCTCATGCTCTTTAGTGAGCACAGTACCTGTCTCTTATACACATCTAGATGTGTATAAGAGACAGGTACAGTACAGCTGCCTCATGCTCTTTAGTGAGCACAGTACAGCCTGTCTCTTATACACATCTAGATGTGTATAAGAGACAGGTACAGTACAGCTACCTCATGCTCTTCAGTGAGTACAGTACAGCTACCTCATGCTCTTCAGTGAGTACAGTACAGCTCATGCTCTTCAGTGAGTACAGTACAGCTGCTGTCTCTTATACACATCTAGATGTGTATAAGAGACAGGTACAGCTGCCTCATGCTCTTTAGTGAGTACAGTACAGCTACCTCATGCTCTTTAGTGAGTACAGTACAGCTCATGCTCTTCAGTGAGTACAGTACAGCTGCCTCATGCTCTTCAGTGAGTACAGTACAGCTGCCTCATGCTCTTCAGTGAGTACATTTATATTCTAATTTACTCTGTTGGTACATTTCTGTGAGGCGAGTTTATTGTATTTTCTGCTGATTGGTGACTCATGTGTAATGTCGTTAGTATAATATCACTAAAACGTCTTCTTCTTTCATTGCTATTTTACCATCTATTTGAACTTTTTATTTGCATGTAGACAAGCGCCTACTTTACTTAGCTGTGAAGGTTAAGTAATAAAAACATCTATAGTAAAATTATATGAATATATTTTTAATTTATATAACTTTCATTGCTGTTTTAGAATATATTTTGTTTATATGCTCACAGACACAAGCCTGTTATCGGACAGCGCATGTAACTACTTCGCGGTGATGCGGTATTCCCTCACGCAGATCGAACTCCAGACCATCCTCGCCATCGCGCTCATGAGGCAAGTTGGTGCATATTTTCCTCAGAAATGATTTTATAGTGAAGAAATGTCAGTGAAAATTCTGCATTTTTATCTATGAATTACTATTATCTTGCATTTATGGTTCTACGATTATGAATTACTAACAGTTGCCAGGACGTTTATAACCTAAAAATATAATATTTGAAATTGATATTACCTTCACAGTGTGGGAATACTAAACGAACTCTTGATATTTGAACAGTAGTTAAGTGATTATTAATTTATTAATTACTGTAATTAATCCTATGCAAACAATTTCGAGATAAATTATTTGATACAATTAATTGTGCTCCGAATCCATCTAAATATTTAGATGAATTAAGGAAGCAAATGAACCACAGGTTTCAGATCATCAACAAAGTTAGATGAATAACAGTTTTATTCCAGCTTAGAAATTGTATGGCATAATCATAATATTCAGGATTACACTCATACAGATTGTGTGATTAAGATATGTTTGTATTAAAATATATATTTGTGATAGTTACTGTTCGTATTTTCCAGTAGTTACAAGCAAAATTTTAATGGGTCATTTTGTCTTTAAATTGATACACTTTCAGCACTTGACTCTAGCACTTTTTCTGGGATAAACAGGTTCAGGAAGACCCACAAAACGTCAAAAATGTCATCGCCATCATGAAAAAATCCCACTCTGATTTTTTCTGAGTTAATTATTATTCATCATTCTGGTTCTGTGTTGCGCTGTGCAGAGCTGTGGCGGTGTCCTGCATGAACCTGTACAGGAAAATCAACACCCCCGTCGTGGTGGGTGTCTACATCGCAATTATCTGGGTGTACTCATTTGCCCTCAAGATACCCACCGCAATGGGGGTGAGTAATTTACATTAGTAATAGTAATATTTTTTAGGTGAGTAATAGGGTGAGTAAGAGTAATAATTTTTCTGTGAATATTATTTGAGTATTACGCAGTATGTCGGACGAGCTATTTATTATTTTTCTATCGCTATTATGTGAATATTAGGATAGATTTCCACTGTGGTTGGGGTGATGACCTTACTTCGGATGGCCTGCCATTCAGGTGAGTTACGGGAAGCTTTGTGATGGGATATGCATTATTTTATAAAAAATTATAATTAAGTGTTATGGATGAGTATATAAAACATAATTTCCTCTCTTTCGCTTGTCTTTGCAGTGAGTAAACTGACCAAAAAGATCCTTGTAATATTTCCTGGAATATTTAGGTCCTTTTGATTAGGAAGAGTGAAATAAAATATTCCAAATATCGGGGCAAATAAAATATCAAAATATTCCGGGGCAAATCAATATTCAATTGATTTGCCCCCTCTATGACATCTCGTATGCCTCGCAGTCGAATTCAATTAAATCTCAGTTGGTAATAAGTGTGCAATAACCGGACGAATTTCCGTCAATGAGCAGGTAAGAGGTCATATCTGTGCTATGGTTTCAAAGTCATGACGGTCATATCTAGTCATAAACGTCATATAAAGTCATGAGCTCCATCACGCGGGAGATATGCTGACGCCAGCGCGACATAACCGAAGTCTAGCGTTAAATTTTATTGCGTCACCGCGTTTCGTAATCCCGAAAAGCTTTCGCTTATGTCATTTTGATAAAGTAATTTTGCTACAATCAACTTAAATTTACTTCCTTTGAATTCGTATCATTGAATATGAAATTGAGAAAATACATTTTTGTAGTTAAGATCATGTAATGTGAGCTTTTCCGAATAACATTTTTCGTTTTCTAGTTGCAAAGGTGATATTTTTTGAGAATCTTAATTACGTTGGCAAAAAGACTTCTGAAAAAACAGTTTGAAAAATAAAGAACTCTCACAAAAGTCAAATGGAGCCAATTAAACGCACATATATTACGTATCCAATTTTTATTATTCAAGACAGTTTTATGAAAGGTCAAACAATTCCTTCCGAAAAAAACATCCAATGTTCTACATGTTTCACTCAAAATGGAAAATATTCTTCAGAGCTTTCATTATAAATTTATTAGCTTAATTACGATTTGAAAAGTCTCCTCCAAAGTACGTACATATGTATATTGGATTGTAAAAATCATTAATTATTGTGTTCATTTAGGCCAAAGGCCAAAGAATTTATTATTTAATTTAATTAATTTATTATTAATTTATTTAGGGCAAAGGCCAAAGAATTTATTAACACCAATTACGAATATGTTGAATAATCGGAAATATGATTAGAAATTCACCTAAACAAATAGTGGGTTGTCATTATTTTCATTTTTTTCGCAGAAATTCGGGCATTACAGCTACAACAACCTGACGATGGAGTGCGACATGGGCAACGACAGGGCATCTTTGGTGGCTCGGAAATGGATTATACGAATTGAAGCCATCGCTCCTATCTTCATCATCGTCATACTCTACGTCTTCATATTTGTCATGGTGAGCCTTTTGCGTATTCGGATTCGTTCATACATAGTCAGCCTTTTAAGTATTCATATTCATCATGGTGAGCCATTTGCGGATTGTGATTCATTCATAGTCAACCTATTAAGTATTCAAATTCATCATGGTGAGTCCTTTGCAGATTCGTATTCGTTATCTTCATCCATTTGTCATTTATATTTGTATTTTTTTTTCATTGCAGATTTTGTTATTTTATCGCCTTTAACAAGGAATTTAAAAGCAAAGAAAATACCACAAAAATTCACCATATCTTTATAAGAGAAAACGTTTCGGAGTCCAGCTCCATCGTCAGTTCAAACCACAAAATTCTGTTCAGAAAAGTTCAGTCCTAGAAACACAAATAAATGATTTTCCAGAAGTGTTGAAGGCTACGTTCCGGAGGGCAGGAGTCATGAGAGTCCATTACATCCAGGGCAGTGGTGGTCTTCGGCAGGCTTCCCGATTGCCGTAATTAAAATTATTTTCTCAATTTATTTGGATTCTGCCTTTCCTTGCTATGTACGTTGTTTCGGAGATTTTTTTTTATTTTGTTGTTTTCGACATTTTTTCACTATTATTAAAGTTGTTAACTTGTGTATTTACATATAGGCTCCGAAATAATAACTTTAATCCAAGAATCTCCTGCTAAAGCAAGAGGGTACGCAGCCGTGCACCACCAAATTTGTGCACCAATCAGCCCTAACAGGAACGCCTAGCATATTTCCGGATGACAACCAATCAGCCGCGGATTAACCTTGCCGTTAGTAACCAGCCCATTACATCATCTTGCTTTAAATATTAGGAGCTTCACGCCACCTTATTCTGAAGCGAACAGCCCAGAGAATAATGGTTGTCCACCACTGAACGCTGCATCGAATCATCACTTCATACCCTGACTTTAGCTCGAACTGTAACTTGCGGACAACGGACTGTGACCAACCAGCCCAGGGCGCCAGTGGAACTGCATGCATCCTGCCGTGCACCACCAGACCGTCACTTTTAGCTCACAGCATTGGGGTTAGGTTCCAGATAGCATAGTTCTGTTCCAAAATTTATCGTCGTATGACGCGTGGCCGTTCGACCGTGGGCTGATTCGACACACGGGACAGATACGGACGGCTCCGGCGCGTTCCGTCCGGGTGGTGTAAAAGTTTTTCGCGTGTTGGCTGACGACGCTGGGCCATACGACGCCAGGCTTATTTTCCTGTAAGCTGATTGATCTAATTCAATGGATGTGATCTGTCCGGTGGCGTGCGGCTGATAACGTTACAGTCAAGATTTGTTGTCGGCTACGTTCTTCAGGGAAGGAATCATGATAGTCCATTCGAAGCACGGCAGTGGTGGTCTCCGACAGGCGTCCCTTTCTGCTTTGAATATTTTGAGCTCCACACCCCCCAGACACGAGGTAGAATAGCCTAGGGTCGAATGGCCGTCCACCACTGAACGTTGCGTCGATATTATTATTCACCATATATATTAAATTAAATTCACCATATCTTTAATAATAATTAAAGATATGGTGAATTTTTGTGGTATTTTCTTTGCTTTTAAATTCCTGGTTAACTTGCGATTCAAGCAAACAAGTGATTTTAATACTTTTATCGCCTTTTGGATGCGATTGATTGTGATTTAAGATCTTCGGTGTGCTAAATTAGGGCACGTCTGGCTAATGGTGAAATGAAACAGTGATTGTTGTAATGACGGAAGAAAGTTTTCTTTCTTTTTTTATGTTCACAATAAAATAACTGTGTATTCATTTGTATTTTTTGTAGCCCTTACGTTACATAAACATGTAACATAGTCACTAAATGTTGGACTAAGGTGTGATTATCGGAGGATACAAGAACAACTCATGAATTTCACAGGGTCTTAAATTATGGAATTTGATGATAATAACATAAGGAGACTTCTTAATCCTCTCCCGCCTGATATGACTAAGTCATATCAGAGTAACCGGAGCAATATTGTCCCAAGTCTACTTCCCAAAAACGATATGTTCTAGTGAGCGCAAAATGACTTGCACTGATGGTTGCCTCCACGTACGACAACTTTAAAATGTTATCTGTTGCGTATAAACGTCCTCAGGTTGCTGCACTCAATAGTTTACGTATAATTTAAGTTGATATTTATGTTTCCGGAGAGTGACATACGGCGGTAGAGGGTTAACTTGTCCCTAAACACCGATGTAAATGAAAAGCTGATGCGATTTTCAACCTAAATTCAAACAACCATCACGTTTGCCTTTTAATGAAATAGAAATTATTTTGTCAAAGTGGGTGATCAACGAAACATTCATTGATTTGACGCTGCAAAAATTGTAATGACTGCATCTGACAACCGAATGTTGTGTCCTTCACACTGAAATATTGAACAATTTTACTCCAAAACAAAAAGATTGTCATAGATATCCATCTTTAACATTAAAGTAGAATACTCTGAATCTTATAAACCTTTTTTCTTAATCGGGACAAGGGTATTGGCGTAGAATACGATAGGCGTTGACGACAGCTCATTTATCGTAGGAAAACGGTTACTCTATCATCTCATAAATCTAGACTTAGTAAATAAATGATATGTTTCGAATAATTTCATGATGACACTTTAAGCTGATGCGGAGGTGTCGCAAGCGCATCCGCAGGTTGCAGAAACGGAACTCCAGCTTCGGCGCCAGCAAGGCTCAACCGGCGGCGGTATTCTGATGTTGCAATATTCGTTGCATGGGGCATGATCTAGCGTAACAATTTGAAGTTTTTTAACAATTATACAATTATTTATCCTATTTCATGTGCTTACGTCCTGTGTGTTCCGCAATTTATATTTTATCTCCCATATTATGCCAGTTTCGTCTTCAAGTAGACTTCAATCAGCTGTTCGTTGTTTATGTTTACGTTGCTTCCCATCCGTCCGTAATATAAATAATCTATGTTTTTAGCCATGTGTACCCTTTTATTGTATTTTATTTTTCAGCAGCTTGCTAAATTTTCTATAATTTGTGTAGACTTCTGAATTTCAGTTGTATATACATTTTGTCGCATTATTTTTGTACATTCTTCGGTGCAAATTATGACGCTGTTTATATAGTGCGCTAGACAATTGTGCAATTCTGTTGCCATTTATTTAAATTGGCATGCTAGTCCAGTTAAAATTGCATGTATTTTTGTACAAGTGTTTCGATTAAACTTGATTGAACCGATCAGGATGAAATCGAATAATGCGCTGAAATTGAGTGTGCTTCGACCGGACCACATTTACGTTTACCCCGTCCTGTGTGCCTCAACTTTTTTATATGAATGAACAAGCCATTCTCTGTATAGTATGCCTTGACTCGATCCATATTTATTATTAAACCGTCATGTTTTCCATAAATTAGCGCGTATTTTCCAATACCTTTTCCCTGCAGTGTGCCTTATTTGAAGCGCCCATATTTAGTACTTATTGACATGTCATGCGTGTCCGAATGTTTTTGTTCGGTCGTTTTGTTTTACCCCAACCCTGCTTCTATTCATTGTTATATTTATTGTTATATTTTGTGCCTGTAACGTCCTTGTAGATTTTATTTTGCTGGCTTTCATTTATATGTGATAATTAGTTATCATAATAATATTATTTTATTGCTTGTCGCTCGCTGTAGAATATTGCCTCGGTGATTTCTCGCTGTAGAATATTGCCTCGGTGATTTCTCGCTGTAGAATATTGCCTCGGTGATTTCTCGCTGTAGAATATTGCCTCGGTGACATATAGACATTTTCTAGACTATATGTTCTTTTTCGTCCATGCATGTTTCTATTCTGCCAAAAGGAAAAAGATGAAGAAATAATAGTTATAATATTGCGGAAATAGTTGGCAATATTTAATTATTTCGAAATAATTAGCATTAAATTTTTATTAGAAATTCTCATTTTTCCGTACGGCTGCAATGTATTTGAGGCTTCGAACTTCTTTTACGCACTGACCTGCCTTACATTAAATATTGCTTGGTAAATCCGTTTACGAAACAATTGCATGTTATATTTTGCCTTAGTTAGCTCATTTTTGGAAAGTATGTAATCTTTTACTATTTTATTTGATTTAATTAGTTACGATAACTTATTATTTAATTATCGTAATGAATGACCAATTACATGGTTGACCATTTTTAGTGCAAATCTAGGCTCCCTTATTGGTTGTTCACGTGGCTGACGTTAACCAAACAGTTTAGTGCCATTTGCGCCCATATTAAAGAACTGGTTACACAATTGAAATTTTGAGTTTTTGGATGAAATATTTGTAGCAAAGTTTGCGCAGACGACTTCTTTCACCATAAAATTATACATCTCAGTGTTGGCATTGCAGGTGAAGCTGAGCTCTCGTCGCGTGTCGCGAGCTACCGCGAAGAAGCGGGCGCCACCGCCGGATAAAGGTAAGCCAATTTTTATATTAATAATTTGGGATTATTTCCTAATCATTAATTAAATGTGACATATTTTGTCCCGTTTTTACTGTGATGATGTTTTGCATATATTTTCTAATTTAATTATGACAAATTAGTGTTGCTAATTTCGTTCAACTTAGAACGAAAAAGGGAAGAAGATTTACTACCGTCCGAATTAATGGTTATGAAAAATTCACTTCTACAACTGTCATTAGAAAGAAATAAGAAAATTTTGCAATATCATGAAGACTGATTTGTATTTTTTTCTGTTCATATTCTTTCAAACGATTAAATTTCATTTCATATTCCTCGTGTTATAAAAAAATAGAAATAATTTTATCCGTACTGCTCCTATTCACGGCAAATTTATATTGTTCAATAAAAATTTGTGTTTACCAGTCATATTACTCACCAAAATTGGTCAGCATTCATCTCCCGTAATTTATGTTGTGCAGGCCTTGCTTGCCAAAAATGTATTTTGCAACGCCCTCGATGACTAGAAAATTATTCTTAGCTGGCCTTGCCAACAAAAAATTTAGTTTTATGGCCATTGTTGAGCATGAATTTATTCTAAGCAGGCATTGTCGACAAATAATGTATTCGTAGCCCTTGCTCTCCAGAAATTTATTTTGCGAAGGCCTTACTCACCAGAAATTTTTATTGTGTATTGTACAGGCGTGGCGAAAGGCCAACCTTTCCTAATCTAAGCTGTTGCCACTTTATTATATTATAACTTATCGTTGACAGGCCAGCCTGGCTCATTTCAAGCTGAATCTACTATATTATATTATTATAATAATATGTTTTTTATGTTATTGAGCAGCCACTGGGGTCGAGCAGGATCCTGAACCCCAGCAGGAGGAAAAGGAAGACCCTGCGGAGGACGGCCCCTTGAAGAGCCCCCGTAGGCTGTCATCCGCGAGCTTCAAGGGCCTCAAGCGAATGGTTTCGGATAAAAGCTTTAGGGCTACATTGTGAGTGAAATTGTTCATTTTATTGTTCGTTTTTATATTTTATTAAATTTTTCACAACTTATTTATATAATTTAAAAAAATTCATTTCATTTTTCATTCTTCATGCGATTCATTGTTTGAAATTTTCACATAGATTACGGTATTGATTTTAATAAATGGAGATTATTAATTTATTTCTTTGTAAATTTAACTATCTAATTGGTTTTCAAAAAGATGCCCTCGAAGACCGCTGTTTTTATTAAATTTTAAATCGTTCGCCAACTAACGCCCCCGCTTTTCGAAAAAACCCAACTTGATGGTTACAGAAACAAGATTGCAGTAGCTTCGTGAGTTACGGTAATGCCTCATTAAAGTTTAAACAATTTTATTTTGAAGAGCTATTGTTTATATAATGAACCCCATTATATAGCCCATTCAAAGTGCAGGAAATCCAATGATCAATCAGACTGTGCAACTATTGGAGGTCTGCCTCATGCACATTTTTAAATTCATACGCTTTCCTAACCATTCACGCACTTTCGATAAATTTATTTGGTTTATTTCATTATTGCAAGTTGTTTTATTTACTTTTAGTGAATAAAGCTTACATATAAGTAATAATTTTCATTGACCGATTTCGATCGGAAGAATTCCACAAAGCCATCTAAAACCTCGCGTTACAAACAAACGCTTTTATTTATTTTGGAAAATATGTCATGGAAACCTCTTAATTATTTTATATTTTTATTAATTGCTATTTATTTAGTTATTTTACCGAATATTTGTTTGAATGAATGATCAAGGTAAATAAGATAAGGTAATTTCGTTTTTTACTTGCTTGTTGCGTGATTTGATTGTAAATTAATGCACTCTTTATGATAAAATATTGGTATTGGAATTGATATTTGCCCTCTTATCTATAGTTACTTTCTTGTTATTTTTTTTCCACAGTGGACGCATCTCAGGCTTGCATTTAGTTTCCAAACGGTCTGTGAACTTCAAAAAGTTTCTCATATTCTATAAGTCAGCCTATCGATGTATAGTTCTAATAGGTTCATTGGACGTTAATTATAATTCTTTAGAGCTTTTGGCTTCAATGTAACTCGTTGCTTTAAAATCATTATTAATGAAGTAGATGAGAAGATTTTAAACTTTTTATTTCATTAACGTGGGATATTAAATGTTTTCCTCTTCATTGCATTACAATTGCAGTGCTCACATTTCAAAGCTTTTCATACAATAGATGTAACTTTTCTGTATTTAATGTGCAGAGTATAAATAAAAAACTTTATTCCTTAGAATGCGCCTATGTTTTAGTATCTATTTTTTTGCATGGAACCGTCCTGTGTTCTACTTTCCGCGATACTCCTTATAAAACTACGTTACACTCAGAGAAATGAGGTGACTTTGTCCAAGTAGCGATGCACTTTTTGTCCCCTTTTTTGCGGTATATTGACACTTCTTAGCCCAGAATAAGGGTGTATCAGTGCTACGTGCAGAAAGTATCGTTATTTTGATAATATGATCCACTAATTTTTCAGTGTATACGGTGTAAAAGAACATTCTTTTTCAATTGTATCTTCAGGCAACACAAGAATTAGATTAATTGATGTGCAACTGTATTTTTTCGTCCGCATTAACCTAAATGTTTCCTTCCTTTTCGTACGTTTTATTAACACGACTTTTTCTGCATTTTTTCTTCGAGCTGATTTGTTTTCCTTGAATAAGACGTTGATGTCTTTTTTTGCATATTTATTAAGAAATTACTTCTGGTCGTTAAATTTTCGGTTCTTTTGTGGTCTATCTTCATAATTTCATCTCTTTCAGGGCTATCATATCGTGAAAACAAATATTTGATTGAATTTTTCAAGCTTAAATAACATTATCTGATGAATTAACACTAAACCTGATCAGAGCTGAAATTGTACGTAACAACTACGATTTACTGTGTGACGTGCTGCACTTGTTTGAATTGTTGTATATTTTTCCATGGATTCACTCATCATCCCTCTTAATCATCACTCACAGATTTTATCAGCGAATCATGTAACTCTTACAATAATTCTAGTTTCATTTATGGACTTTCGTAGAAAATAACATTAGTGCATTGTTGGTGAACGTGTCCGTAGTATCTATGGTTGTACAAATTACTCTGCCATTTACATTGAAGGTGCTGCATGAGGCATGACAATGCATGTAATAGTGGTCCCTGTACATTAATGTGTGTCCTCTAGTATATGAAAGTTTATATATTTATAGTGTTCGAATAAGCTTTTGTTCCGCACTCTGGCGAGCTTCGGGAACCTATTAAACTTCAAGTTGCCCTGTTTATCACTTGCCGGCTCGATCGTAACCCAAATTTGCTAAATTGATAATCATGGTTAAACTTTTAATAACCGAAATGCTCTTTTATCAGCATTCATATGCTGATAAAAGCATTATCAGCATTCATATGCTGACAGCATACATATGCTCTCTGTTAATCTGAGTAGAGTAATTGATCAATATAATCCCAATTATCAATTGCCATTTAATAGAAAATAAATAAATCCGAGTTGCTCAAACTATTTTCATTTTCAGCGCCCGCCGCTCTTCGAACCTGAGTCAGAAACTGTCCACCAGCCGAAGAGATATGCGTGTTGCACGCACAATCTTCATCATATTCGTGCTGATTATGGTGTGCAGCGTACCTGTGATGGTGGTGCACGCAAAGGACCCTACGGTTAAGGACCCGAACCGCTTCCTCATCGTGCACATCCTGTACTGGGTGCAGTACTGTGTCAACGTCCTCATATATGTGCTCATGAACCGGCAATACCGCGATGCATACCTCGAAGTTTTGTCCAAGTTGGTACCTTCGTGGCGACGCCACAAAGGGTACATGTTCCCTTGGGAGACGCCCAGCACCACCTCCAAGCCTACAGTTCCTACTAACAATGTGTCCACCAAAAGCAGGAAAGGATCGCAGAAAGATACTTCCACACGGCGTGACAGCGATGCTATGAGTGGAGGGTTAGCTTACCCAAGATCTGGTCGACTCTCAGCTATCCCTGAGCGTGGATCATCGTCTGTAGGAGATGAATCGCTTGTACTGGAAGGCCAAGTTTTGCCTCTGGCGACTCCTCCAGTTGATATTCCAAGACGAGGATCTCAAAGTTCATTGAAGACGGCTTCACCTCCCACTCCATTGTCTTACGACTCTGGAAACGGACATTTCACTTCCATGCCATGTTCCCCTCTCGGTTTTAGTGGTTCATATTCGCCGTCGGAGTCATACTTGGAAAACGGCAAAACACCAGAAAACAAGAAAACGGCAAATGGTGCTCATTCCAGCATGAAAAGTCTGCATGATAAATTGAGCGCTATCAGCGTAGAAGAATTGTCGCCCTTGAACGATATTGGTGAAACGGAAGAGGTTACGGAGGGTGAACATCAGCTGGATTCTCCAGGGATAAAGAGGAAAAATTCCTACACGACTATCAACGGAACATCGACCGCAAATATTGAAAAAGCTGATGCAGTCTAGAGTGACTTGAATTTGATCAGTGATTTGCAATTTTTTTGGACAAGCGGTTAGATTTCCCCCATGAATGCGTTATCTAGGGCTCGATTAAGATTCCTACTCATACCGTGATCAATTTATCACCCCGTGAAATAATTTTCTTATGAGATCTGGATGAAGTTGTTGCATGCTGCCGTGGTAAGCCATTTCAGATAAACGTAGATATAAATAATATAAATTAATAAAAAAAGGATGTATAAATAGTGGCGTATCGGGTTAAATGGGTCTCAGAGACCACCAAGAACAACAAGGTCCAAGCCAATTGCCACTTCTGATCGCCTCCGGAGAAGCCATGCCTTATTGCCTCGAATTTCCTACGCAGGCTCCCATGCGGTCGGTCTTATACAGCCACCTTACTCCTACTGTTACTACTTACAGCCACCCATCTTACTCATTCAGGGTAGGCTTTTCTCCGAGCACATGCATCCTACTCGTTCAGAGTAGGACGTTCTCCGAGCGCCTACATCCTACTCGTTCAGAGTAGGACGTTCTCCGAGCGCCTGCATCCTACTCATTAAGGGTAGGACGTTCTCCGAGCGCCTACATCCTTCTCGTTCAGAGTAGGACGTTCTCCGAGCGCCTGCATCCTACTCATTAAGGGTAGAACGTTCTCCGAGCGCCTGCATCCTACTCATTAAGGGTAGGACGTCCTCCGAGCGCCTACATCCTACTCGTTCAGGGTAGGACGTTCTCCGTGCGCCGCGTGTGTCAGGGCGGAGAATGCTCCACTCAACGCATTATTCTACTCGTAATTTTTCTCGACCGTTCTCGTCTCCTCGCTACTTGGACAGCCATAATCAGGCTTTGGTCTTGTTGACCTCTCTACCAATATTTTCTGAACTTGTTCCACTTTGGGTATTCCGCACTGAACCTCACACCCTTTTTCTGAAGAGCCTAAATGTTGACACTGCATAAAATAACATTACAAGAGGCCTCCAGGTGCAGTTAATCGTCACCAGAAGACAACGATGGCTTAGAGTTGATGTTATGCTTTTTTTGCTTGGCTCAGAAACGAGTCGAAAGAAATATTAATTAATTTCTTTCTTTTGGCGATTTTTCATTGTGGTCTATAAGGGCTTCAGAGCGGGATGCTTTCCACTTTTATTTTGGAGCTGAATTTTTGCAGTCGAAAATCGAAAATTTTGATGATGATAATGCAATGATGCAAGAAACGTGGACCTAAGTCACTCATGTATAACGAAAAAATATTCCATTATTATTTTAATTTAGATGCTATTTCAAAGCCTGCACTCGCTATCAATATGGAAGTAATTGTCTTTAAGTGTATACATTGTGTATTTCGTTATTAATGTTAAGGTTAAGGTTATTGGACCTGATGAGAATGTGTCGTTACCAATAGCGTGCTAAAACGAGTGCCATGATAACTTGCCAAAGCTGTGATATGGACATGTAAAACACTAGCGTTAACTCATTTAATGAGTCATTTTTTGAATATTTAATATTAAAATCACTATAAGACTGCCCTAACCTGTGTTAATTTAAAATAACCAAGACCATAAAATACCCGGTAATCATTACGAAGCTTAGAATGATATGCTAACAAGAAACGTTGATGTGACCTGTAACAACGAGTTATCCTTATTGCAGGTCGTTGTTCTACTACTACCAGGTTCGTGGTGATTCGGTGTTTTCACTATAATTTGGTAAAAATAATCTCGTTTTTGTTTTAAAATATTTCAAACTTACCGTGTGTATAAAATGCTGCATTGCTTCCTATCACTTTTTATTAATTATGTTTGAACAAGTTAAATATTTTTAAGCAGTTAGTTTAAATTAGTGCTATGAAATTATTTAACACTTGAAATTCCGTAAGCCTAACCTAGAATCCTTCAATGGTGAAAAGTTCAATTTCTCACCGTTATTGGTAAATTAGATTTAGCTTCATGGAACAATAACAACTATACAAAAATTCTGAAAGAAAACTTTAAAATTATTCAAACATGTTCTATATGTGCCTGTTATTATACATAGAGATGTCAGTATCATTAGTACGGTAAGTGCCATAATGCTTGCTATCATTGTACGAGAACGTGAACTTAACAACGCAAGAGACTCAATTTGTTCTATAGACCCTAGCATTTTTAATCTCATACAATGATCTTGATCCTATTAATACTAATTCTATTAAAATTCCTACTTAAACCACAGACAAACCTAGACTTGGAACTTGGAAATCTTCATAAATAAATCGTTGGCGTAAATACCGTGTGGTCAGCTAACTTAAGATTCGTAGTCGCATTTAACGACGTCGTAAGCACGAAATTTTATTACTGAACCAATATTGTTCAGTTGTATATGGACTTATATTGTTTTGTTATTATTTTTACAATAGTCTGATATGATTACCTTAGCATTAAACTTAGCGCTGCGTAGATAATAATGAATACCGGATGGACAATATAGCTGTGAATTTGAAGTAGGTACTCAATAATAAAAATTGAGTGGGCATTTGTGTATGATGTATAACGGACATAGTTGAGGTTTCCTATTGAGTGTTAAACTGAGATCTGAGTTTACAATACTTTTCTGGTTACCGTTCAAGTATTGTATTGGATGCGAATTAATTAAGTTGGCACATTTCCCTCGTGCATTATTATTATTTTTTTTTTTGCTCTGAAAATCAATTAATGAACGTCTTCTTTGAAGTGATTTAGGACGAGAAGAAACTTCTTTTTAAACATTCCTAGAATTAATGTGCTTAATATTTAATCACTTGATAAGAACTAGATTGATAATTTTATTAATAAATCGTGAATAACATGTTGGATTGAGTATTCGCGTTTAAAAAGACACGATGTATTCAAAACCATCGGTTATTTCAGGTATTTGAATCACTAATCAAATATTTAGCATTGGGCATCAGCCTGCCCAGTGTGGATGTGCCATTTTTTATTTATTTTCGTTTCTATTCTGACACGCATGATCGATGATAGAATGTGGCATGAAATTACGTAGCCTATTGCTTAATAAGGTGTAGTATCTCAAGAAGTATATTAGCCTGCATGTTTATATGAATAAACTACTACACAATTGTTTATTTTTACTCGTATTTTATTTTTACTCTACGGGGATGTGCTAATTTTTCCATAGACGGTGCCTGAGCAGGAATTTCGGCATCAAAGTATTAATAGTTTCAAGTAATAGTTTTATCTTTCAATTATATGTTCTTGACTTAAAAATATTATTAGTATCGCTTCGATGACTCCCTAAGGACCAATTTTCTTTCACTTATTAGAACAGAGCGAAAATAAAATGAAAATTGAATAATTGCGTTACACACAGAGTCGAATACATTGATGAAAGAAGAGAATGAATCGGTTAAAACCAAGTGTATCAGCCGAACGAGAATATACTTTCATCACTTTAAAATACCGGTGAGAGCCTGTTATGGCCTACTTGTTAATATGACCATGAAATAGTTACCATCAAGTTATATTCCTTGCACTACAGCCATCACCCACGAGAAAACCCGATTCCCATTCAATGATTTCATGACACCACTTGAATTTCATCCGAACTGAGAAGGAGGGACACAGAAATGACAGATCTCTCCAACGTCAGAAAAGTACATGTACAGCTGCTGTGAACATGATCACAGAAAAGCGTAATGTTAAGTAAAAAGAGAAAAACAAATGGTTTAAATATTGAACAATAAAGAGGTCAAAGAATTTTGGAAGTTGCTAACTTTGAGGTGTCTTACTGCGGATGGATCAAAATGTGCGTGTGTCCGTAGTGTCAGGCGACGACCGGGAAGCCTGCCGAAGACCACCACTGCCCTGGATGTAATGGACTATCATGACTCCTGCCCTCCGGAACGTAGCCTTCAACACTTCTGGAAAATCATATAGGCAGCCGAAAGCCACCAGACAGAACGAATCAATTGAATTAGACCAATCAGCCCTCAGGAGAAACAGCCGGCTGCAGATTCCATTCACGGCTGATTGGTGGATGTCCGGAAAGATCCAAGGCGTTCGATTCAGGGCTTATTGGTGTACAAAATTTGTGGTGCACGGCTACGCTCCCGCGACGACCATCTTGGATGGATGGAAGCAAGTGTAAGGAGTGTGTGAATTTAGTTAAGAAGTGCTGTGGATTTCAAATAATATTATTAGTGGAGAAGAATTCCAAAGTGCTAATCAGAATAATTTCCATATAATTGATCCCAATTGACGGTTCTAATCGGGATTTTGAGCTTGATATTTTGAACAGGAGTAGGATTGGGGAGCGCAGCCGTGCACCACAAATTTTGTACACCAATAAGCCCTGAATCGAACGCCTTCGATCTTTCCGGACATCCTCCAATCAGCCGTGAATGGAATCTGCTATCCGTAACCGATCATTGACATCTTTCTGCTGGGTACGCAGCCGTGCACCACTAAATTTGTGCACCAATCAGCCTTGAAAGGAACGCCTAGCATATTTCCGGATGACCACCAATCAGCCGCGGATTAAGCCATTCGTCGGTAAGATGTGTATAAGAGACAGCAGGCATCCTCAGGTGGACCCCGGACCGAGTGACTAAAATCTAGACCCATGAGTTCGGGTCACAGAAAAGTGCATTTTTCGATCAAACTAATCGATAGAGAATGTTCTGAAACGTCCAGAAAACATAAATATTTTTTACCGAATTTTTGTCAAATTACTAAAAATTTCATGTCACGCCCGGCGGACCATATGAGTCCAAAACCAGAGTCCGGACCAATGTATTCGGGTCACAGAAAAGTTCATTTAGTCAAGTGATTAACGTGCATTTAAAGAGAGCCAGAATCATTGCGTCCATAGATTNCTGTCTCTTATACACATCTAGATGTGTATAAGAGACAGACGCTGGGCCATACGACGCCAGGCTTATTTTCCTGTGGGCTGATTGATCTAATTCAATGGATGTGATCTGTCTGGTGGCGTGCGGCTGATAATGTTACAGTCATGAAGTGTTGTAGGCTACGTTCTTCAGGGAAGGGATCATGATAGTCCATTCGAAGCACGGCAGTGGTGGTCACCGACAGGCGTCCCAAGCAAGATAAATGTGAAGTTTAGCGTAATAGTTGTTTAAATATTTCGGGTAAAAGAAATGCCCCATTTCATATTTACTAATTAGAGTTTGTCTTCCATCAATTCAATTTCTCATTCGGTTAATCACTTTCTCTACAATTAACTGGGTTGGCCTCCGATAATGATCTAATGACTGAAGTCACTGACCGTTTTAGTATATATTGATTCATTGAATGGGCCATGTCGAAATACCAGTAGGGTCATGCATAGGATAAAAATAAGTTTTGATACCTATTCAAAAAGCCAGTTTTCAGACCTTCCGAAACGATTAATACTAAGCTTCTGAAGAATGTGCGGAAAATGATATGTCTGAAATTCTGTTGTGAAAAAAACCCAAAATACTTCATCGATACCTCGTCTGAAATAAAAAAAATAATTATCAAATGCCAGTGCTTACATACATTTTTATCCTCGCCACTTCGACGTCAAACCTTTCATCTATGCCCGAATTATTTTTTGTAAACTACCAATAAAAATGTACTCAGGACGATGGAAGTCCTGAAAATTTCACGATGGAAGTGTTGGGTCACTTTTGTAATCGTAATGGAAAAAATTTGTTTCCTTATTAAGGTAGATTTCATATTTTATTAAGAACACTCTGAATAAGGGTAACTTATGACAAACGAAGATTATCTAACAAATGAAGTACATAAGATTGATACACAGTCTCACACATAAACGTCGGAAATGAAGTGTATTTATGGGTTTATGCAACTATCAGTGTAATCATACAGTACAATCACCCACAACAGGATAATCCGTACAGTTTACGGAACGTCTAGCTTCGACACTCAAATGATCACTATAAATGAATTAGTACCGTATTTCAATCATAGATGAGGGTGAAAAGATTGCCTTTTAAAATATAAAGAACATTAAATGTACGTATATATTAAACATTCCTGCACGAAAAAAACGAATGAAAGTCCAACTACTGAAGGATGTAACTGTAAAAAAAGCATCAAAATCGAAGTGAGGTCCAACGCGAGATAACGAGACGTAATCTTCATTCAGTTTTGAGTAAGAAGAGACCGGTACTATTATTTGGCCAGCAAAATAATATGTAAAATATTTTTCTGACATCATACTGAGAAAGTTTTTTTTCCTTAAGGCGAAATAAACAAGATATTCCCAAATGACCGCGCATCCAGCACATCGGGCCAAAAAATAAGGACAAAGCATACATTACTGTTATCCATGACGAATCAGAAAAAAATAATCTCAGTTTCACCATAAGTGGCATGACTCCGTATGATGAGTGATATTGAACCGTCTGAAACTCTTCTCGATTGAGAATAATTCGTCAGGTTCAACGTAAAATCGACTTGCCTGATTCTGGACGCTGATATTCACCAGCTGCTAGTTTTCGATTCCTTATGACTCTCTGAAGAAATATTAAAATCGGGAAAATCAGCATTACTGAGCTAACCAAAAATACAATATTATAATTTAAGGTGAAGAAGGTAATACTTGGACAGCAGTCAAGATTCGTCAGAATTACGTTGACAGCAAGCACAACCATTGGCAATGGTCTTCGTTCAATTTAAGTTTTATTTTGCAGAAAGCAAATAAGGTTCTTAGAGTAATGTGGATATTGTTTACATTGGAAAATAAACTAGTAAACTAATCAAAACAACCAGAATACAGTAACTGTACACAAATACTTCCGCATAGATATTCACTCAGATCGTTTATAACGAACTGACGCATTGCATTTTCACTGCATTTGATTTTTCATTGTATAAAATATACGATAAATAATAATCTTGCACTGAACTAAAGACTCTGTGAAGGAAACCACGATCTAGAAATCAAAGTAAGTGATAGCCAATAACCTGCAATGACCATAAGGACACTTGACTAACAACCGGCATCCTGCAGCAGAAGCAGAATGTACGACCATCCTGCAGCAGAAGCAGAATGTACGATCATCCTGCAGCAGAAGCAGAATGAGATGTCAAGCCAGGTCACTCGAGAGGTCAGGTATACTCCGTTGAGGCGAGGTCATGTCAGGTCACTTGCGATGAAGTCAGGTCAATTCATTTATGGTGAGGTGAAGTCAGTTGCCGGAGCCCGACGCGAAGCGTTCAAGGCGTCGGCGACGAATCTCCTCGGGCGTCCCCACGTCACTGTCAGATGACGGCGAGCTGCGACACCACGAAAAAAGTTTAACAGATGACGTCTTACTCAAGTAATAAGTTTAAAATACTATTGTTTAGCAGGCATTTGGGTATTAAAATCATATTTAGTGCTTATCACTTGCATGACAGAAAACGTAATAATAAGTATAAAATACTCAGATTTATTCAACTGATTAATTAAGCTGTTCATCCAATAAAATGATCTCCAATCTACTTCACTGAAAAAAAAAACTACAATTGATCTTATTAAAATTAGCAATAAATTAATCTATTCAAGTTAATTACCTAACGGCCGAATTGATAGGCGTGGAAGAGACGCTGCTCGTTTGGCTACTGTCCGCCGCGGCACTCGTAGAAGCAGAAGGCGCGTCTGTAGCACCGGCGGTAGAGGCGGTAGTGACAGTAGGTGTGGTAGTGGCAGTAGAGGCGGTAGATGTGGTAGTGGCAGTAGAAGTAGCAGTAGACGGAGCCGAAGTAGTGACCTGAGTTGCAGTAGTCGTAGCAGCAGGAGGAGGAGGTGGAGGAGGCAGTGGATATTCTAAGTCAAGCCGCGTCATCAGCTGTTGGTATTGCGTCATCTGCAAATAACCAAACTCCGAGTTCAAATAAGAGGAAAACGATTTCAATGGAGGTAACATTATACATATGCTTTATATTAAATAGCATTGAAGGAACTATATTGCGTCCTAAGGTAGGAGTAGACGAACCGCGGCCGTTTTGTGAGAACAATTTACAATAGGAATATAACGAACACATGAAAACATGTGAACCACAATTCACATATTCAACGATGATGCAAGCGAGAAAAGTTTCTGTGAGAAATATAATGGCTGAACACATCTTCATGTGTTCATGTTTCAACTAGTTTTACTTTATACTTTCGCAAGTCAAGGCATTTAACAGCCTTGACAAGATTTTATACTTCAGATAAGAATATGTTGGGCAACAACTTGCCAACAAGCTCTTCAGTTATTTTTACTAAATAAAAAATGGAATTAAATGTGTAATGAAGCGGAAAAGCCATCAAAAAATATTTTGTGCTGTGTCGCAACATGCATGCTTAATAAACACATTGATGATAGAAAAAAGGACGAGAAAAATTACGAATATTATTATTATTAATGAATCTGTAAGTTGCTTTCAACAAAAGGTTTCAAATTTCAACTTTTTTGTGGGATTTGTTTAGCCGCGGTTTGCAGCCAAACGACAGGCCCAACAGAAGCAAATAAAAAGCCAGACACAGAGGGTTGACAGAATTTAAAATTTAATTTGGCAATATCGTCGTAATTGCATTTGGGGCTTAGGAACTCTATTGTTGCTCATATTTATACGCTGAAAAAAGTATGAAATGTATTGCCATAAACGAAAAATAATTTATTTGAAGTGATAGGTATCGTTTGACAACACAACAACGAGATTATGTTCAAGTCAACACAAAACCAATTTAATTAGCAGTTTACAAATGAAAGCAATTCATTTTCAGTCACAATATGATCCGACCTGCACGAGGGCAGCGTGCACGAGGACGTTGATGTTGCTGAGGGCCTTGAGTCGCGCCTCGACGTGTCGCCGCTCGCGCCCCTCGAGAGCCACGAGCTCCTCCAGCGTCAAGGGGCCGAAGTCTGCTGGGGCTGTCGGTGGGGGCACTGTAATACGGCAGCAAATCACTCGTGCAACTCAATAAAATTACATGAAAAATAATGAGTTTTTTTTTTAAATTGCAAGATATCTAAAAATCCTAGCAATGAAAATTGTAATGCCCGTTGCATCAAAATTTATGGTACCGTTTCGAATTTCAGCTTTGAAAGCACTACAATAGGCCTCGATGCACAATCTATAAAATAACTTGATGTAAAATATCGAGATTATTTGAAGAATAATTATTATTTTAATGATTATTATTTCATTTTAAAGAAACATTAATTACCGTTGCATGCAATATATAACGTCACGAAAGTTATTCTTCAAAATAAAGACATTATCATTGATCTTAACAGTTGTTCAAATAATTTTAAAAATTTGGCAGGAAGATAAGATTAAATTAAGGGAATTATTTCCATAGTTAAAATGGAAACATACATGAGAAGCTGTATTTTTTTCGAAAAGCGAAAAACACGAATATTTCAAGTCCGGTCAATTTGACTGGTCTCAACACTCACACATGCCAGGGAACGGAGGCAAAAATGCAGGACTGGCAGCAGCTGCAGCTCCTGTGGAAAACACGCACCTATAATATGGATAATATATACGCAATATACAATATAAGAATGTAATATGACGTAGGAGTAATAAAATAATATGGATCGATTAAAGCAAATAAAAGGCAAGATGGCATAATGGTTGTATCATCAATATTAGGGCAGGGAGTTTGTTAGTTCATAAGTAATAAACTGTGACTGAATGGAGCAAGATAATGGCAGTGGAAGTGTAATGAAAGGTTACCAGGTACGGCAGAGGCGGAACTGCTGGCGGTGGAAGTGGAGGCCGTGGCAGGAGTGACGGGCGTCGAGGTGCTGGTGCCGCTGCTTGAAGGGCCTGAAAATAAAATATCATCAATAATAGTACATACATTTCTTGCTACATTTAAATTGAAACAATTTAATTCGTTGGTTACAAAACTAATTCACTTTGACATTAGATTCAACGTGCCACATAAGCTTGTAACAAAGCCCCTTGCAAAACATTTTCTGGCCTGGGAACGTATAAGAAATAATTGCCTAAGTTCACGTAGCGGCCGATTTCTCGTCTGTGATTGGAGGTTTAGTTTAAAATGCCGTCAGTGATTGGTTTACGGAGTTACAAACTTTTAACTATTTTTGACAGTACGGTCTCACGATAACATCAGTGCGCATGGCGGCGCCTGAATTCCGTCTTGAATTAGCAAGGCACGGCAAGCATAACCGAACTAATAATAACAAATTAGAACTAAACTGAACTAATGAAGTATTTCACACTACAAACTTGACCCCCAAGTTATATTCACACCTATCACAAGTATGCAGATTCAATAATTGTGCTTATATGGAAGTTTCTATAGACTGGACATTGCATAATAAATAAAACATTAAAACGCCTACTTGAAGAAGAATTGTATAAGAAATACAATATAAGAATATGTTATGACGTAGGAGTAATGCAATAATATAAGGAGAACTAGAAAATATGAGAATTCATAAAAATAATACAAATAAAGGAAACAAATAATGCATAAAAGAATCCACGTACCAGGCTGCTGCTGGGGTTGTTGCACCAGATGAGGAGGTACAATTGGGAACGGTGGGAAGGGCGGAGGCAGGAAACCCGGGAAAGGCGCTCCCATCATGGGGAAAGGAAGGGGAGGAGGCACAGGAGGAAGAGCTTCCCCACGGGCTGCAGGATTAGCTTGCTGGTCTGCAGCTCCAGCAGGAGTGGCCTGCAGATTCCTGCTGCTGGCGGCAGCTGCCGCGAGGCGCTGTCGAGCGCGTTCCTGGTGCTCCGCCACTTGCTGGAAGAACTCCACTGAGAACGGAATAATTACAGTAATATTCAATCAGAGAATATTTTAATACTTATGTAGAAAGTTGAACGTAATATATTTGCGTAATATTTAATTATATATAATTCAAGTATCAAATTGTACCGCAATAAATCCTGAAGGAAAGTTTAGCTACAACAATAGACAATACTCCTGAGAGATTTATACCCATTGATACATTCCCACCCATTGAAACATCAATACCCATTAGACGTTTGTACCCATACACAAACAAAATGAGGCATTCATACCCATGTTGGCAGGCGCCCCCTGGGCAGGCATCTGCTGCTGGGGAGGAGCAGCAGGGGCGGCAGGTCTGGCGGGGGCGGGCGTGGGGCGCAGCACGTCAAGTCGGCACGTGGGGCACGTCTGCTGCCGCTGGAACCACGAGCGCAGGCACAGCGCGTGGAACAGATGGTTGCACGGCAGCTTCTTGACACCTGTAAACATTTAGTAATTGTGGGGTCAGCTTTTAATAGGCCAACTCTTGCCTGTTGCCGATTCGAGATTTCACAGAATTCTTACATCTTGCTGGGGTTTCGAACTCGAATCTTTACTGCTCCAATTTTGCTATTCTTAAGCGTCCGGCCACGTCGCCAGTTTTGAAGAGAATTGTCACAGGTAGCCGGGATTGAACCCGCAACTCACTTCTTCAATCCCAATATACTCTAAATTGTAACCACTGGACTACCCTGCCTTCCGTAAAACACTAGTTTATATTGTTCACTGGGAGCTACATTAAGTGCTTCAGTTGAGAAATCAGATGTTCTTTTATAACACAGAAATATCATCTAACAAATCTACAAACAACAATACTTGGTTTCATCTGAATGAAAATTTATTTACACGGTGCGAATACATGTAATATTTGCTTCGAACCATAATATTTGATACCTATTTCAACCTGAAATCGTGCCATCTCACCAGAGTTGACTATCATCTCCTCCCGGCAGATGATACAGACGTTGTCTGCCTGCTGCAGCTCCTCGGCCGTCGCGTCAGGGTAAAGAGTGTTCATGTTGTGGATGGCGAGCCTACTCTGCAGTGTGTCTTGTAGCGCCTTCTTGAATGACCTATAACCAATGCAGTACTTCTCAGTAAACGTTGGGGTTAAAAAAATCATCAAAATATTACAGTTCAACAATTATCAATACTTCTTTCAGTTCACTATCAGTGAATTTAATATTAAATAGGGAACAATGATGAACAAAATGATGACTCACTTCATGGTGAGATACATAGGCCGGATGATGAACAGCGGGAAGGTGTGGATGCGCACCATAATGATCAGGAACACAACATACAACATCACTTTGATCAAACCTGCACAAAGGAAAATGGTAATCCAACATCACAGTGGGTTGAAAAAATGTCATCTATGTGGAAGTGTTTAATAACCATTTAAACATAATAGCCAATAACTAAATACCATCCATAACATTCAAGGCTGAATAATTCATGAGCTGCACATTTTTATAAATGTCTGAAAAATGAACAATACCGTAAATCAAATTTATTTCAGCCACGCAAATACCATGACAAAAGTCACCACATAAGGCATAATAAACAAATAAATATTCATAGAAAAAAAAGTCAGACATAAAATCATTTATGAATTGTCAACGAGTTTTCCATTTTCCAAGAATTTGGTCAGTGATGGTCACCTATCAGACAAAAAAACATTTTCATGAGCAAATACGTAACCCCTATGAGAGTATGTCAACAAATTAGATCAAATACTCACCCACAAAAAGCTCTGTGTATAGCAGATACATGGCCTTGTTCTCCCAGGGGTTCTCCCTGTGCAAGTCAATGCCATGGCAGATGTACTTGACGCCGATGTTGTAGGCAACCGTCAGGAGGATGGCATACTCGAACCCAAACACGAGCTGGACGGACGCTCCCATGGACATGGTGGAGTAGTAGGCGTGCCGTACCAGCAGGATATCTATGGTGCTCAGCAGGGCCAAGAGCGCTAGGGAATAAACATAAAATTCAAACTCTGAATATTCTTCTTTTCAACACTCATGTCACAACTCAGACTTACACTTCTTTTTTAATAATGATCATAATAACTCAGACATGAACTCATTATCAACAATCATAAGATAAAACTCAGACTAAAACTCCAATTTAACAATCTACTCAGACTTTGACTCCTATAAAAAAAATTAGGTAATAACTTGGATTCTACATCCTGTCATAACTCAGACTGATTCCTATTTTTAGCGCATTTTCTCATTTATGGAAAAAAATGCCCTATTGTGCTCGCCATGTCTGTCTGTCCGTCCGTCCGTGACCTCAAGTTTTCGTCAATGAGAAAATGCGCTCTCTGTCACTCACTGCAGTGAGTACCAAGTTATATTTTTTTCAACAATCATAAGTTATGAGCACAAATTTAACTTTCATTAAAAAAATCATGAGCTGACTCAGGCTAGCACTCCTTTAATGATCAAGATACAATATCCTGGGTAGAGCTGCTCATCTTAGTAAACATGGTTCAACATTTTTACTGCCATGCATAAAATTATGTTTTCAGAGCATCTTTAGAAGACAAGGAATTTAAAAGCAAAGAAAACGCCAAGAAAATTCACCATATCGATATTGAAAACGTTTCGGAGTCCAGCTCCATCATCAGTTCGACTAAACTAAAAATGAATAAAATCACTTTAAAAGTCAAAATTCAAAGACAGACATAAAACCTAAACAAGACCTAACATTATATCGAAATAAACAGGACTAGTTATGAACAACTCTGATGATGGAGCTGGACTCCGAAACGTTTTCAATATCGATATGGTGAATTTTCTTGGCATTTTCTTTGCTTTTAAATTCCTTGTGAACTTGCGATATAAGCAGACTAATGATATAAGTATCTTTAGAAGAATTCTTATTTTGTAAAAAATACAATTTCTCTCTTTCAATAATGATGCAAGTATGTCTTCAAAAAATGTGATTTTCAGAATCAAAACCTAAAAGGTTTTTGCTATTTACAGATAAAAGGGCAACTCATTTTATAAGGAAAAACCATGGGTGGAAACATCAATGAATTGAGATTTCTTTATACTAGTTTTGAAACAATATATTTGAGGGTTAGTCAATGGAATGGTACTTTAGTCTGACAGTAGCAAATTCATGCCTGAAGTAGATGAGCAACTAGCAAGCTACCTGGGTACAAAATTATTCCAGACTTAAGCCTGGTAAGCTCCACTGTGAGAATTCTCATTGACTTCTTCAAGAATTTGTGACACACAATATCTTCATTGATGCAAATTATGATACAGTATCTCTAATATTTAAAAAGGAATATGACAAGGTTCAAGAGATTCTTGTAATAGTCTGTATTCTCACATGCTATCCTGATATGGAACAGTCTTGTGATGATGGGTGAACGCTCCATGTAGTCAACTCTGTAGTCCGCAAGCCAGTGAAAGGATTTTAGGAAAAGCAGCACCGTGAAAAGAGCCACAAACTTGTGGCTGAAATCATCCCTAAAGACCGTGAACGCCAGGCACGTCTCAGTAATGGCATAGAAGAAACGCTCGATTAAATGCTGCCCACAAACAATAATAATGAAGTTAATGATGATAACAAAGTTCATTTTATGATATTTACAATTATATATACTATATATATATCTAGCCAAACTGCTAGTGAGCTTATCATTATTTGGTAAATTTGGAGACATCTGCCAATGAACACATACGTAATTTATGCACACTGGCCAATCCCTACAAGAATTTACATTTTCTTCATAAAATCATTGGAAGACATTGGACTTGACAGAAAATCCACATTGAAAATTTCATGTCTGAAATTATTATAATTTGAAACTACAGATATTACTAAGAACTAATATTTAACTATTGAGCTGGAGTGTGTCATCAAGGAGTATAAAAATAAGAAGATGAAAAATTTTCCACCAATATGGGTGAGGTGGATGGATAATTATATTCACAATTGAGGGTGGATATTTCAACCAGTTTTACCATCACTCACCTCTGACTCAGCTGCTCTTAGAGTACCAAAGAATATTTTCTTCAGAAGTTTACCCAGGAGCAAAGCTAATGTGAATGCCATCAAGTAGAGAGCCTGAAAAAATAGAAAGTAGCCTATAAAGTCAACATTTTTAAAGCCACAATAAAATATTCATGATTAAATTTCTGTAAAAAATTGCAGAAGCAAGTAATATTTGCCCTGAATATTCAAGCTACTGTAAATTAGGAGCGAAAAGATTTTTACCAAGTCAATCATGCATCATACAGGGTTATTTGAAATGATGGACCCAATTTAATAGAATAGAATAGAATAGAAGTGTCGGCACTGAAGAAATAGGCCCATGGCCTGTTGCCGATTCTTGTTCATAGAATATAATAGAAGTGTCGGCACTGAAGAAATAGGCCCATGGCCTGTTGCCGATTCTTGAATATTTCGTGACTCGATTCACAAGGGATCCGGCCTTTGGAACCCGATCTTTCCATAACTGACGATTGATTGATATAGCTGCTGGACTTATTGCCTGGTCCATAATTTGCTAGGCATTTTAAGACTGAACATATGCTCCTGCATAGCTTCGTCTAGTCAGTTCTTGAAGGCATTCATACTCGGAGCGTCAACGATGCTATCAGGGAGGCTGTTCCACATGTCATGATGTCGGTGACTCAAGGCAAGAAGAAATGTTCACATATAAATTTTTATTCATTTAAGTAAGAATACAAAAGGAATAATTTGTGTAGGTACCAATTGATAGAGAAAGATTCAATTTTTTTCGAATATATTTATAAATATGTTCTACAATATCACCCCTGGGCTGCACGGCAAATGTCTAAAGGGTAGCCAAACTTGTCCCACACACACCAGAAAGCATATCTTCTGTTACTTGAGTGCACTGCAGCAGTGATATGGTTCTTCATATCAACCAAAGTTGCTGGTAGAGGCAGGATGTAAACAGCTTCCTTAACATACACCCATAAGAAAGTGACATGGGGTGAGATCAGGTGACCTTGGTGGCCCAAAGTGTAAAGCCAGATCTTAATTTAATATGCATCCTACCTTACACTCAGGAATGTTTAGCTACAGTTTAGATGTTTGCCATGTAGCACAAGGAGGACATAGCAAACATTTATAAATATGTAAAAAAATATTAATCTTTCTCCTTCTATTGGTATATAAATTATTCACCTTAAATTTATACTTAAATGAATAGAAATTCATTAAATTGGGTTCATCATTAGAGTAACTCTGAATAATTGGTGATGAAGAATATCAATGAACTCTAAAATTAAATGTAGGTACTATACATAATAATTGTTATAGATTATACTGACCCTAACTGTATAACTGGCAGAAGCTGCCTGTGAATGAGAAAAAACAGCTGTGCACAATTTTCCTACTCATTATTAAAATATACCAAATTTTCAATACGTTTGGAATCGTGCAGTAGAATAGAAGGTACACTTCTGTTAGCAATTAGATGGGTAGGGCATGGGGGCCCTGTGGCCTGTTAGGGGGAAATCAATGTAGAAAATCAGACAGAATTTCCTTAAAATCATGGGTAAAAATGATTGTTTTACAGATAACTTTTGGGAATGACCAGTGAAAGTGGGCCATTTTTCTTTTTTTTTACTTAAGAAATTAGAAAAGGGTCATAGGAAAAGGTGAAATTGGCCAAATTCATGGGCATTTTGTCAAATTCATAGGTTAATTTGCCAAATTCTCCTGTTTGGGTAGCCAGGGTAGCCCTGGGTAGGTAATTCATCTAGAGGAAATCTTGCTTTCTTGCAGTTTCAAAAATAGCAGTAATCTGGGAAATCTCTAGTAGAGCTTTCAAAGCAAAAAGGTAGGTAGATATATTCCAAACCAGCCTGCACAAATTGATATTTTGACCATTTATATTTCAGCTGAATTTCATCTGTAACAATTAGGAAAAACAGCAATTTATTGCTCATAAAATTTGTAAAATTATGACCAACCTTCCAGATATGATAACTTTAAACCATGACATTTTAATATAAATATTACCTTTTTCTATCTTATTCTGATCTTCCAAGAATTCTAGAGAACAAATTCAAAATATCTGGCACTGGCAGAAGTTTGCTAAAATTGCAGATGGAAACTATCATTTTATTGGCAATTTTTAAAAATTGCTGGTAAAAACAGGCCATTTTTTTTATTTAACACTCAATAAATTGTTATTAGATTGATTGCACTTTTTATAGAAACAGGTAAAATTGCCCAGACTTACAGGCATTTTTGTGCGATTCACAGGTGGCTTAGCCTATGCCTAGGGTAAACACTATACGGTATATTCCGACACATTAAGGACGCATCGAGAAATGAAAAACTATAAAAAAAATAACTGTATGCGTTACTCGAGTTCTGTTTGCTTTATGTGACTCGCAAAACACCGTACTACACACCACTCAGCGGCGCCAGCAACAATGAAACGTCACAAAATGTTGCCATATTTATTTAAAAGCCTTTAGAATGCAAACCTACGGTCCTACCAAATCCCTATATTCCTAAATGGCAATATTCAGCACCTGGTAAGGCGTATTCCATCTGCGCTTCAAATTCTACCAATACGTAATGCCGTCATCCACGTGTTCGAATTCCGTTCGCTGTGTGAGCTGTATTGGAATACAACACGGCTTTGAATTAGAACACTAATGAATATTGAACACTACTTAATTACGCTTTTAATTAACAACTATTAAGCTTTTAATTAAGAAAATTTTAATTTTTGTACATAGCTTGGAACGATCTGTGTGTGTCCAATTCAAGTTGTGACAGAATTAGTTTTCATATGTCTAAATCCATTTCTCAACTTAATCATCTATTATTTTATTTACCACTTGAAATCAGCGAATACAAGTATACTTAAAGGATTCCTAATATATTCACAGACGTATTTAAAAGTCTCAAACCATAATATTCTTCCTATACAAACAGTTATTCACTATTTGGTAGAGCAAGGTCAACTGTCAAATTTGACACATTTTTCGATGATCTCACTGGGTAGTGTGCATTGTCTCTTTGGATCTCAATATTTTCCCGCTAGATGGCCAAGACCTAGTGTTTGGGCAGTAGTTCGACGCGCAAATGTATGACGTCACCCAGGTCTCATACAGTGGCAATAGTCGTTGGAATTTCAACGACTTTTGCTGAAGTTATCGACCAATTTTTTTACTTTACAATGACTTTCGAGCTAAAATAATAAGTCATTTATCTTTTTCAACGACTGTCAACTAATGGGACACTTCCACAATAAACTTATGACGACTGCCAACAAGCAACTTAGCGAGACCCGACAAGATACGACTGCGGTACTGACTACTGACTAAAACCCGGACCTCAACAGCGCATTACGAGCGGCGGATGTAAAATGTTCAGCCCCGGGACAACGCAACCATCATATGTATTGAAGCTTGCAAAAATAATCGGACAGATTACGCCAGTGTTATTTTCACTTAGAAGCTAGAATCGAACTTTCTTGAGGAAATTTTCTGCATGTTATATTTTTATTTTAACCTTGACATGTAAGAGCATGTAGGTGTGCAATATATTGCGGTGTTTTTATGCATGATACTCATGCATTTTAACCGATTACGTACATCTGTGGGGGTACTCTGACAGGCTTTAAATAATAGCTTTTTTTTGTGGGTCACATTTTTAATTTTTTAACCTATTAGATATGCGAACTTTTTAAATCTTTCTATTGTATTATGTAGCCTCAGTATTAGGCCTTTAATGCCCATTGACAAAATTTTTCTATGTCAAATAGTTTTTGAGTTGTGGGTTTTTTTGTAAAAAAAAACGAAAAGTGGTCTAAGTTACCCCGCCGGTCTAAGTTACCCCATTTTACGGTACATCTGAAAGTTTGTAAGCAATGAAATGCGAGCTTGATGAAACTTCATTAGACCTAACGGTGATGTTCCGCTTGTAAAATTTTTACCATTTCACCTTCATTCCTGAGTTATACAGAAATTTGAGCCAAAATTTGCAGTGACCAAGAAATTTCTTTCAAACTACTGAACAGATTCGAACAAAACTTTGAATATATATTCCTAACCTTCCAATGGTTATGTTTAGCTCGTGACAATTTTTGGGGTTTTAACTTCCTTTTCAAGTTTTTTCCATTTATCTTCATTCGTGAGGTACATCTCAATTTCGGCCAAAATCTGCAGTGAACAAGAAATTTCTTCTAAACTACTGAATAGATTTTAATGAGACTTTGAATACACACAATCCTAACCTCTCAGTTAGTGAAAAATTTTTCGATTTTGCTTTCGTTCGCGAGTTATACGGATATACGGTGAAACGACCAGCATTTTTAGGCCAATTTTTAAATTTGAATTGACAACAAGCCATATACTGGTATGTACGTATAGCTGTATAACTTGCAAACAAAGGAAAAATAAAAAAATTGTCACAAGCTCAACATAAATGTTGCAAGGTAGGAATGTATATTCAAAGATTCGTCCAAATCAGTTCAGTAGTTCAGAATTAATTTCTTGGTCAGTGCAAATTTCGGCCCCAATTTCTTTATAACTCACGATTCACGAATGAAGGTGAAATGGAAAATTTTTTACAAGCTTAACATTACCATTAGGTCCTGATGAATAAGTTGCATGTGTTTGGATATTAAAAGTTCCGTTCAAATTTGTACAGTAGCTAGAAAAATATAACTCAGTACTCACTGCAATGAGTGAGCGCGCATTTTCTCGTCGATAAAAACATAAAGTCATGGATAGATAGACGGACAGACAGATATGATGAGCACAATAGGGCATTTTTTCCATAAATAAGAAAATGAGCTAAAAATGTTTTGTTCACTGCAAATTTCTGCACGTACTGCCATATTACTCACGAATGAACGTGAAATTAAAAAAATTTTCACGTGCTAAACATCACCATTAGGTCCTAATGAATATGTGTACAAGTTTCATTGAGCTACGGTCATTACTTTGGGAGATAATAATTGCTCACTGAATTTAGATATTTACAGTGAGACCGGCAGCATTTACGGTCTCAAATTTTTTCCAGACGTTTGTAACACGAGCATATTCCATTGATGATATTCAACTCACTGGAAAAATTTATACAAGTATCATTATGTTGCAAGTCAGATCACATGCTTTAATACTAATCAATGGGAAATTTGTTTATACAATTTTCTTTTACTAATAAATGACATGCGAGATTTATTTTTTTCCGCAAGTTACAGGCTTGGATGGGCAGCTCAATGGCAAATGGTTTTTACTCATATGAACTGTGTAAGCCAAAGATTCCATTATCATGGATGTTGAGGTTAATTTCAGTGCACTAAGACACTTCTGAATAAAAATGGTTATAACCTAATGGCCCTATACTTAGTGAACAAGATTATTAGGCACAAAAATGTACTACATAGACGTGAGAAAAAGGTTTGAGTGCAATTTTCCATTGAATCATATCTGAAGTTTGGATATAATTTTTGGTCGCCTTGGATGACAGGTCACGAGTCTAATGATCAGCCATATAACTTGAGAACGCAGCGGTTGTCGGAAAGAAATTCTATAATCTAAACACGTGCTGAAGGCTTTAGCGAGTTCTTGTTCGTGATTTAATTATGATGTGCTACTCAGTTGAAAGAATGCTTTTCCATGTGCCTTGGGATGAAACCCCCTATCGTGAAATTAAATACCATAAATAAAGTGCGCATTCTATTTTTCATTTACTGCATCTGATAATAGATATTCATAATCCAAAATTCAAGCAAATCTGTTCTCTATTGAAGGAATTATGAGTGTCTGGGTTGAGAAAAATTATGTTTATTGTTTTTAATTAAAAAATAATTTTTGTAAAAATCTGTATTAATTCCTGCTGCAGCCGTGCAGCGTATCAATAATATCTATCACATATTAAAATTCAAGCAAATTCGTTCCGTATTGAAGGACTTACGAGTGTCTGGGTTGAGAAAAAAATATGTTTATTGTTTTTGATTAAAAAAGAATTTTTGTAAAAATCTGTATTAATTCCTGCGGCAGCGTATCGATAATGTTTACTCATAACTCACATATTAAAATTCAAGCAAATTCGTTCAGTATTGAAGGACTTATGAGTGGTTCAGTTGCGCGAATCTGCAGCCAGGACCGCAGGCGGGTCTGCAAAAGTGTCGATTCAGTGACGAAATAGGGCATAGGCCCATGTCTTGTTGCCGATTCTTGTACTTGTCGTGACTTGATTCACAAGGTTGATTTTTACATTTAGATCATTTCATTTGCTGAAATTCACTCTGTGATGAATGGGAATGTGTTACGCTTAAATTTGCAGTACGCACGTGAACAACAGAGGTGCACATCCGTAGTTTTAATTTCTTCCCATTGTAACTAACTGGTATTCTTGGAGTTGGATATGCCTGAGAGAATATGAAATTCGCAAATCCCATTTGTGAGTGGCTCGCATTTGTTGAACAAATGCAAGTAGCCATATATTAAATAGAGTTGAGGTTTGATAATTCTGGTGATTGAGTATTTAAAACTGAGTAAGCAGTTCTGGATAAGAAAGAGTAAGGTGTGAGTTGTGACCTCCGTATTTTAGGGAAAGCTTGCATTTGTTTACACACAATATTTACGGTGAGGTGAACTGGTGAAGCGGTGAATTCATTAGTAAAGAAACCTAAGAAGGCACTGCTGCTTTGAAAAATTAAACCATTAATGCGTTATCTGTTAGGTGTTTGTTGTATATAAAGAATATAATGTACATAGACTTAAGGTTATCTCATTATTAATGACTAGTGTTTTCATTGTTAAGTTATCGAACTACTGAAGAAACCTATCGACTATCGACTGCATAAATCCTATCGACTATCGACTGGCATGCGGTTGTTCAACGACCAGATGACCTTGAGATAAATTTTACAACGACTCTTGTGCCACACTATGAGACCTGGGACATCACCATTTCAACCATCAACAAACGCATGGGACTAAAACAAAGCTTAATATATAGGAAAAACTAGAGAGGTGACGGAATTACCCACGATGTCGGAATATACCGCGTTTACCCTAATTTCCCACTTAGCCTAGATTATGAATTTTTGATAAATGTTTAACTTATTTTTGAAGCCAATGATCATATATTGTTACACTTTATGCATAGTTTTTATTTAAATCTTATTTAATTTGCCAAATGATAAACAACTCAATACTCACCACAATACTAGGATTAGATTTCATAATGTAAACAACAGAAGGATAAAATTGTTTCTTTTGGTAATAAGCATTTGCAATGACACCCGCAGTTAGGCAAGTAGATAATAAAGTGAGGCCTAAGCCCCCCATTGGAATGGTTGTTGGCATCATTGAGAATTTTTTCGAAACGTTAGCTACTGACTAATACAAAGAACAACCTTTTCTTCCTCACTAGTACGCATACCATCTCATTCAGTGTACAAACACCAACTAATATTCAGTATCCACTATCCACAGCTGGCAGGTGCCTGATGAAAACTACAAGCGAAGCATTTTAAAATGATGGAAATCAAGATGCTTTGCAACGTATCATTTGATGTTGAAGGTGACACGTTATCTTTAAGATACGGAAAGGGAAACTTCTAGTAGTTTCGTTCAAAATGCTAAGATAATTACTATTTTAGGGTTGAATTAACGATCTATGAGTGTTTTACTGAGTGAATGACAAACGAAAACATTGTAATACCAATAAATTTTAAACCTACGTGAACAAGTTTTTTAGTTAGTTTAGTGTCCAAATGTTTACTAGCGCTTCAGCTATTAAGCTATCTCGCACCGAAAGTCAAGATGAACATCACCATAAAGGTGGAAGGTCTCAATTATTCATCACCCACAAGGGGCGGAAGGTCTCAGATGTCCAGCCCGCTGAAGCTGGCTCGAAGGAAGCAGCGTTAGCATCTCAAAAGAGACGAAGTGACAAGGAGGGACAGGTAAAAAGCAACAGAAACGAAGACACTCGAACAAGAGGCCGCTTACACGGGACGTCGGCCGCCCGCACGAGAGAGACAGAGAAGGGAAATGTAGAAGGGAAATGTAAGGAATCCTGCCTACATAATAACTTAACCCCACAACTGAGACCTACAGTCAGACACCGCGAGCTCAGCGGTGGGGCGCTCAGGAACAATCCCCCTAGGAGCGCGAAATCCCATAGGACTTCTGACGAGCACAGACACCCGTCAGAAGTCCCCCCTGAGGGGCTACGTGAACAAGGAAATAAATCATTACATAGTAATTCATGAAAAAATTCATGACCGAAAAAGGGAAATGTCTTATATTATTATTAAGTTATATATGGCGAAAATAAGGTATAACTTTGCAACCTCTTTGTACCCATAGGCGTGCAGCCGAAGAGTTAGCTATCTAAATGGTTATTTCAAGTATTTATTCTTTTTTAGCGATTTGAACGGAACCCACCGAGTTTCAACGGCAATGCGTGCATGTACTTTATATCGTCTTAAGACTGCCTTTGTAGCAGTTATTTATTATTACTTTTTCACTTACTTTTCGTATATTAGGCCGAATGCCATTCGCCGACTCTTACAACACAGAACATTCACAGCTTGTTGAGGCCTCGAGCACGCAACTCACTGCTCCAATTTTGCTGCTGTGCTTAACCGCCCGGCCTCCTCGCCGATTTGACCAGAAACTGTCGCAGGTAGCTGGGATCGAACCCGCACCTCTCTGCTCCAATCTTGGTACTCTGAACTGTAACCACTGGGTCACACTGCCCCATGGTAAAGGTTAGACCTGGCAGCTCATTCGCTTCCTTTACATAACCAAAAAATGAATAGAAAGAAACAAAACTACGGCCAGATAATTTGACTAAGTTTGTAAATAAAACTAAGTCCAACACTTATAAATGTATTTATCAACAGCAATCATCCCAAGCAAAATAGTTTAACACTCAATGATGAGGCTAAAGGGTTTCATCAGTGTATTAATTCATACTTCGTGCAATATATAAACTCAGCAATGATTAAATAGAAAACTATAATACACGAGGTTATATTTTCATCTGTGACAAATACTTTGCAACCATAGCTTGGAAATAACATCATGCCAATGTTGTGCTGAATATTCGGAAAATTTCGTAAATTTTTAATTCATGGAATCGGTAAACTTGAAAAATAAAATATATCCACACGACTGCTTTGTCTCCCTAGATTTATTGCTATTTAAATACTGATAAGAATATGCTGAATTACACTAACGAATGATACTCATTCATTGTTGAATGATAGCATTTCACCACACCAACTCAAATACGTTGAGATTTTTCGAACGGTGACGTGAAAATGTGGGGGGAAAAATTAGCTACGAATAATAAACAGATAAACTTTATTAGTATCTATGTATTCGAAAACCTTCAAACAGTTTCAAAAATAATAAGACAAGGTTTAGACGTTTGCTAAGTCGGTGAGATTAGCATCGTTTCAGTAATAGCGAAAGCTGGCCCAAACTTCGCAGGCAAATAACAAGTGAAGAAATTCCATGGAAAATGATACATGATAATGAAAATACTATCATGATATCCTCGTAACATTGAAAATTAATTCATAATACAGCAAAAATGGTAATGAATAGTTAAGCAATGCGGTGAATGGCGTTTCAACATACGCACGAAACGCCCTCGACTTAGGCACACTAAATAGGTAAAACTAATCTACTATTACTAATCTATATTCATTTCGCTAAAGCAATATATGGATGAAAACAATCACAGTGCAAAGCACAGATGCAGGTTATTTTGAGTGCAAAACACGATAACAGGAATACTCAAACCCGGCCCACACCACACTACCGGACACGTGTCAGGCATATGCCAGTCACGGTCCAATATTCTTTAATGCATTTCTATGCAAGCATTAACACCAGCCGTGCAAGGCACATACCATGCTCATGATGTGAAGGCTTGCACGGAAATGCATTAAAGTATATTGGACTGGACCATGACTGACATGTGCCCGGCAGTATGGCGTGGACCGTGCCCGACAGTTTGGTGTGAACCGGACCTTGAGACTGCCATGAGCCCGGCAAAATGGTGTGGACCGGGTTTTAAGACTGGCACGTGTCCGGCAGTATGGTGTGGACCGGGCCTTAAGCAACCGACAACAACGAACAGTTAAGTAGACTCGCAACTCCGCACATGCAGAAAAACGAATGGGTCAAATTGTCCAAACAGTGACACACTTGATGCACGTAGCACTGATACGCTCTTTTGTCGGACCAAAACAGGTTAAGATGGCCCAAAAATGAGCAAAAGTCACGCCACTATTTGGACAATGTCTCACTTATTTCTCCGAGTGTAGTGTTCTGCAGGGTTGTGTTTCTTGATTTATAATTGGTTCATTCGTGCACTAATATTCGTAATAATAGTAACGCTACAAGCATCCTAGTAGCAGAGACAGTTAATACGGCTTCCGAATTTCTAATACGTACGACTGTCTTGGCCACGATAATGCAATTCTATAAATGGAAATCCGATAAAAAAGAATGTGGATGAAGCAACGCAACACTAATATTTTCTAGTAATCTTTACAAAGGTAACCACTCTCAATGACTATAGTGTGTAACATCAATATCTTAATATCTTAGGCTAGCATTTTAATTAAGCTCAATAAGCATGACTGGAAGACCACCACTGCGGCGTCACCTGAAAATCTATTACAAAAGCGTAAATAATCAATGATAATCAAGCAAAAAAAAAACAAACATTGCTATATTATAAGAAGAAACCACAACTAAAAATATTTACAGCTTAGGAAAATTTTTTTACCTGGAAATAGAAAGTGTATCGAACGAAAGAGTGAGAATTTTTGAGGAGTCTTAGCTGACATATTTAGTGAACATTTGATAACCTTAACGTTTTTGATACAAAGATTTAAAGCAGTCAAAGTAATGATAGCGATAAATGGTAACAGATCAACGATAAGAGAATGCAGTTCTGAGAATCTTGATGTAATGAACATCGATAGCAATATAGAATTTTTTAATATGCAATAAGTGCCCTCATATTTTTAGCTGAATGCACAAAATATTGCGCTAATATATAAGGAGAAATGTAAATGAAAATGCATATCAATCATGAAAGATGAATACAATTTTTGTTAACATGAATATCAGATCTCAATTAAAACATTACCAATGAGTGCGACAGAAATTTGATGTTACAACAAACCAATGAGGAACAGAATGACTTCTCCATCAAGGATATACGTGCCATAATACGTTGATGCGTGACACGCTAACAGAAAACTTATCGACAAAAATTTAGTGATCTCTTCAATTTTTTCTATTCCCTTTGCATTATCTCTTTAGCGGGTAAGTTAACATATATGGTCAGCTGCAATCTCCATAAAAACCCACCACGGCCTCCAGTTAGTGTTTGACGCAACGCTATCATACCTCGGCCGATCATTAATCATTTGACCATCATAATCATCAATCATTCGACCATCGTAATCATCAATCATGTGACCATTATAATCATCAATCATGTGACCATCATAATTGTCAATCATTTGACCATCGTTCCATACATTATATCATTTCTTAACATGCCCAAGAATTACAATATTAGCATTTAAATTAAAGTTTTGACTCGCACAGTGAAACTGACGCTCTTTCAGCGTTTTTTAAAAGATGGAAGTAACAATATATATTCAATCAATCAAAGGAACTTAATTAAATTGAGGCTAGATAGTTACTCTTATCATTAGATCGTTCAAATTTATATTCTATACTTTTTCTAACTTAGCGACCATATTTAAGAGATTTTTCAACTACAATAGTCACTTTATATATGCAAAACATATGAAAATTCATAAAAGTAAATGTATATTATGATTGAATACATGAAAGGTTTAATTGCCTGAACTACGTGCACGAAAGCATTAAACGATACAAATGCCAACAATTTTTTCACCTCCCATCAATTGGGGTACGCAAAATGCCCCCCATCTCCTCCGACCTTGCCACTTAAAAAAAAACTTTCCTACCTTATATACAACAATGTTGAAGATTATCAAGGTAATATTAGTTAGATTATATTACTTCTAAGTAGATAATTACATAGAGGCACAGCTGCACTAGTAGCCGAAGCTATAAAGCCAAATATACATGGGTGCGGTGATAACAGGAGTCGATGTAAAGTTTCTTATGTCGCGGCAGTTTATACTCAATCCATATTAATAAATCAAATATTTTATAATAGCTGGAAAATACGACGACATGGAATGGTCTGGCATGGGTCGGTAGTTCTTAGAAAGATCAATCTGGAAGCAAGCGAGATCAAATCGGCACATGATTATAGGAAATTGTACTTATTAACAAGACGAGAATGGCATATTTATTTAAATGATTTCATACAAGCGGAATTATAAACGAAGTTTTGTCACAAAAATTCGAGCTGTCTACAGTGAATAGCAATAATGTAATTAAAAGATAGCATATAAGCAGATCGAGAGTATAGGTATATAGTTTGAAGAGCTATATCATTTTAGTATAAGTTTATAAGGCTTATAATTAATGGTATAAGAGATCCTCAAAATAACGCAGCCTCGGCATATAAGGGAGAAAGACCTTGATTGAAATCATCGAAAGTTCAACGGTTGATTTTAGTTATGTTTTTGATGTGCAGATAAACTAGACAAAAATTTCGTGAGTTTCAAAACGACGATTATCAATCTAAGACACCGACGCTCGAATAATTATGAATTAAAACGAAATTTTGAAGTAACAGCGAGAAGGAAAAGATTTGTCAGTATACGATTCGTGTGTAGAAGTGCAATAATGACGGCATTATATAATACATGAATAAGTGAGAAGAAAAATACGCATATATATGACTGGAAATAATATTTATAATATTTGGCAGGACTGTCATGCACAACAATATAATATACATATAATTACGGTATGTCATAGAGTTCAGCGCCGGTGTTCTGATCCAAAGCTTAAGCAATGCTATACTCATCCAAGATCTAATAATATCATTTATGATAAATTTTTTTTCCAACAATACCGATTCTCTTTTCCTCTTCTGTTCCATAAATGAATTTTATTGTGCCTTTTCATTTAAATTTCAAAAGCTTAAGTCTTAAAAATTATAATTTCGCTGATGTTTGATAACTTGTTTTTGATTAATTAGCTCGATGCTTATCCACGCCAGACGTCGCGAAAATTTCTCTAACAAAATTACATGCCAACTTCAAGTGCTTTTTAACGGTTTCTCCGTTTTTTCAAGGGTATTTCTCTTTTATTTACGGTATCGCCGTTTTATTTACGGTATCGCCGTTTTATTTACGGAAACGCCGTTTTATTTACGGTCTCGCCGTTTTATTTACGCTATCGCCGTTTTATTTACGCTATCGCCGTTTTATTTACGCTATCGCCGTTTTATTTACGGTATCGCCGTTTATAAGCCATCGCCGTAAAATTCCAATGCCTGCTGCCATTTTTTCTTGAAACTTTACCACAACGCGACGAAAATCTCCTGCCACATCTGCAGAGCAGAGGACGCCACTGCAGGACGCAGAGCTTCCACTGCTGCAGAGTAGATGTCGTCCCCCGAGATCAGAGGCCCCCCCAACAGGCGACCGCCCCCTCCCAAGAGGACATCCATCACCGCACCCGCTGCTAGTCACTGCGTCTGTAGCTCCTGTAGGGGCTTGACCGCGAGGTAGGCCTCCTTGGTCTGCTGTAGGAACCACTGCAACGAGTACAGCTTCGTCAGGAGTATATAAATATATGAAGGTATTCAATATGTCTCAAGATAAATGAAATAATGTAATAAGTACAGCTTCGTCAGGTATATTTATATATAAGAAGGTATATATAATGTCTCAAGATATATGAAATAATGTAATAACATTTAGAAACCACTGCAACGAGTACAGCTTCGTCAGGTTTATATAAAAATATTATAAGGTATATAATATGGCTCAAGATATATGGAATAATGTAATAAGATTTAAGTAATAATGAGAGTACTTTAAGAGGTTAATATAAGAAGTTTCAAGTGCTACTGTAATAACATATCAACATAGAATGCTTGATCACGAGATGATTGTGTCATGGAACAAAATGCAGAATTTTGCGGTAGTAAATTTGACACAGTCCTATACAAAAACACAAATTTGCACACACAATAATACAGGATCACACACGATGGACCCAACACCGATACCGCGACATAAATAAGAAAAGAAATGCATATGAGAGAGACTAATTAATTAATGATAAGAAAAAAGACAAACATTATAATTCATTATATTAATAAGAAAAGAAATCGAATGAAAGACTAAGAAATTAAACAAACACAGGTGTTTATTTCAGTATATGGTATTGAACAAAAAAAAATAAAGATTCGGTAAGTAGTACCGGAAAAGTAATAAATATCCAGTAAGTCACCACATATTCAAATCGCCATAGTTGTACATTTTACCCACACAAAAGCGTGAGTGAGAAATTGGAAGATAGAGTGGCCTACACATGACATCTTTTACTATGCGGCGTGTTGCATCACCCTCTCATAAAAACGAGTGTATCATATTGTCCAAATACTGACATACTTTTTCCACGTAGCGCTGATACGCCCATTAGCCGGGCCAAAATGGATCACGATGAATAAAAAAAGTGCAAAGATTGCGTCACTTTTTGGGCATGGTCAGACACATTTCTCTGAGTGTCGAGGCAGGGCGGCCCATTTGCAGTAAGATTCATATATTTGGAGAGATTTATTTAAAAATTCAAAGCTTATACAGTGACCTAGGAGGGAGATTTTAGAAACAATTCACTCGGATAAATTAGTGATAATTTGTGTAGATATCAATGAAGTTATTACGCTAGGGTGAGTCATCCTGACCTAGTTCGGTTCAGAGCTAAAGGGCGTATCAGTGAAGTACATATCAGAATACATATCAGAATATGTGTCGCTATTTGGACAATATGACACATTCATTCTACTGCGAGAATGGAGAATTTTCCTCTCGTTCTTTCTCTTCACTAATAATTGGGGAAATGAATTTGAAATGAGTCAACTTGGAAACAATTGCCTCGTATATCCTTAGCATATGTTTCGAACGTAGCAGTCCCAGGCCACGATGGATCGCCGCCTGTCAAGTTACTTTGTAAACTCAGAAGTTTATATTCAAGTATAAATAACAAAGCAACTCGCTAGACAACAAAACATGTGCACAACACGAGAAGCTCGGGTGGCCTTGTAGTTGAGATCACCAAGATTGTAACTGCGGGAGTTGGGGGTTCGAAACCCGCAACGGGTTGTGAAAATTCTGGTCTAAATCGGTAAGGTTGCCGAGAGGTTCAGAATCTGCGACATGCTAACATTGCCCATCATCAAAACTGACAACATTACCATCGAAACAGGAACGAAAACGGTGCTTGAACGAAGTATTTCATGAAAAAAAGAACATTGTGTACAAATAATGATGAAAAATATGAGTTAAGGCGGACACAAAACTGAAATGGAAAGACACTCAATTAACTATTTGTATAAAAAAAACATTACCCGTCGTCAATGCTAATCGCGCCTTAAGGCCTAGTAACGAAAGTTAGCACACAAAATATAACAAACAAATAATAAAAATACAATAGATAACAAATTATAAAAAAGGATCACAAACTATAAAAAAGGATTAAAAACAAATCACGAACAAAAATGTAAGGATTACCAAAAAATTGCAACAAATGACAATATATTACCAGATAACAATAAAAGATTACAAACAAATCACGAACAAAAGATAAAGGATTACCAACAAATTACAATATATTACCATTAAATATATTACCGGATATAAATAAAGGATTACAAACAAATTACAAGCAAATTTACAGAGCGTACAAAACAACAACACCGATGAACCCGTGCAAGCGCTGTACCTGCGCTCTGACGTGGTCAAAATCAACAGGTACGTAGACTTCAACACGTGCATCTGCTTTTACAGGTGTACATGCAGCAGCTGCTACAGCTGATGATGGCTCGCTCATGCCACGGCCTCAGGTGCAGCAGCTGCTACAGCTGACGCTGCTACTACAGCTGTCAGGGATGCAGGGGTTGCAGGAGGGGTTGGGGTTACACACGCATGACGGGGTTGCAGGTCTGGGGTTGTAATGGGGTTGCCGGTGGCAATTCTGCTGATGTTTCTGGTGAAGTTGGTGAGTCCCGCAAAGAGGTTGCCTCCTGGTCTGCCCCCCGCGGGGGGGAGGGGGCCGTGCGAGGGTGGGGCGGGCTGGGCGCGACATGGTAATGTGAAGGTAATAACGACGCTAATACCAATGGCAAAAGAGGAGGGGTGGGTAATGTGAAGGTAATAACGATGGTAAACAGAAGGGGTGGGTAATGTGAGGGTAATAACGATGGTAAACAGAAGGGGTGGGTAATGTGAGGGTAATAACGATGGTAAACAGAAGGGGTGGGTAATGTGAGGGTAATAACGATGGTGAAACAGAAGGGGTGGGTAATGTGAGGGTAAGTGGATAGGAGAGTAATGTATGTGAGGATAATGCCGAGTGAAGGGTAATGTGAAGGTAATACCGAGGTGGGTAATGCAAGGCACACTCAGAAAATGGAAGGTTCATATTGTCTACATAGTGACACATTTATATATAGTAACCACGTAGCACTGATGAGCCTTTTTCCCGGACCCACAGAAGCAAAAAGTGCATCGCTACCTTGACAATGACTCTCTCATTTTTCTGGGTGCATGGGGCTCTAAAGCAGGCGTATGAAAAGCATAGCCAAGCAACAGGCCTGAAATGTTGGGACAAAAACTGAATATGATATAAATATGATATGACAATATGATATAAATTACTATTTTTTCTCTAATTAATCTTCAATCGATCTTTTTTCACTACTTAAATATTTTTAAATGGCAGAGAAAATAATATTTTTATATTTTGTCCGTTTTCTATGTTATTTTAAATTTGTGTCGTGCACTATAGGCAGACTTAGACACATGCATTTGGAAAGCCGCGGGAACAGAAAAAAATATATTACCAGATTAATATATCAACAGTGCTGACAATTAGTAGTAAGCATATTAGTAAAAATAAGTGTAAGTTGAAGTAGTAAAAACAAGAATTAAACTCAATCTTACGAAAGTAGAGCGGTGTAGCGAGAACAATACACGTGTATGTTGGTTATTAATATAATTAAGCCTTCCTCTACTTGTAAAAACATAAGCAACATTCACCACATGCGCTTATTCATGGTATATTTATCTACTAGAATTAAGCGAAAACTTGAAGTGTATAACACCATTCACTATATATACACCATTTGCCACACATAATACAGACAAATTGTGTGAACTTAAAAATACACTGAACAGTTAGTCACGGTGCGAAATAAGGACCAAAGAAAACTATGATAAATTTCAAAAACACCGTAAATTATTCAAACATATGTGAAATTATTCAAAAAAACATTAAATAATTCATCACGATACCTTGGCGTGCGAGAAGTTCTTATTTAAGTTAGGATAATAAAGGTTTTCAACAATAAATTACTCAAAAAGGCGGTATCTTCTCAAAAAGAGACCGTAAATTACTAAAAAAATGGCCGTAAATTACTCAAAAAGACCGAAAATTACTAAAAAGGCCATACATTACTCAAAAAGATCCTAAATTACTTAAAAAGACCGTAACTTACTCAGAAAGGCCGTAAATTACTCAAAAAGGCCGTAAATTACTCAAAAAGGCCGTAAATTACTCAAAAAGACCATAACTTACTCAAAAAGACCATAACTTACTCAAAAAGACCATAACTTACTCAAAACGGTCGTAAGTTTCTCAAAAATATCCGAAATTACTTGGCGTACGAGAGGTTCTTATTTAAGTTAGGATAATGAGGGTTTTCAACAATAAAGTACTCAAAAGGCGGTAAATTCCTCAAAATTATCCTAAATTACCTTAGCGTGCGGGAGGTTCTTATCAAGGTTGACTTCCTTGCTGTTGCTGCCGCCCCCGAACACGCCCAAAACTTTACGCTTTTCTTGCCGTACGTTGATACGCACGCCCCGCGGGGTGGGGAAAGGGGGCTCACACAGCTCCTCGTAGCTGTGCTCCCATTCAACCTGGAGATGGACGAAGGGGATTAGGGGGATAAAGCACAGTGAAGGTGGTAGCTTTGCTCCCACTAAAACTGGGGTTGCAATAGGGGAACAAGGGCTTTAGACCTCCTGAAACGTGGCAGCGGTACAGAAAGAACATATTGGCAATAAACAAAGGGTTTAACCCTAATTAGAAATTAAAAGAAAAAGTTTTAATCCTTACCTGCTTAATATTTAATTTGTATTTAAAGGCCTTATTATCTGAGTTACCGGGGGCCGTATTATCAAAACTTCGTATGTACGCAAAATCGACTTAAGAGTGGCGTAAGTGCTGATATGATGACGTAACTCTAGCGGTGGTGTTATCAAAACATTTGCGCGGGAAGCTACGTAACGTAACTGTACGCCTGCTCGGAGATGTCGTAAGTGGAGTTCCGCACAAGTTTAGTGTGTCTGCTGTAGCAATAGGAAACTATTGATTTACTAGCAAGTAGCAAAACGATGAATTGTGATAGAATTTTGTCAATAATCCGACATATAATATGTGATCGTGCTAAACGGTGCTTTTGGGATAAAAATGTCAATTGCTTTTTGCGCTATAATTTACAAGCAAATGTTGATATTTTTCATATTTAAGAGTTCTATGATCATTCTCTTGAACAATGTCTTAATGCCTTTTTGATTCAAAATTATATTTAGGTTGACAAGCCAACAATTTTTCTAGTTTTTTTGTAAACAAATTTACTTCTTTTTATGACAGTCGCAACTCCAACTCACGAAATTTTCTAAATTCTTTGTAACCTTCTAAAAAATTCTTCTAATTTTGAATGAGAATAATGCATTTATTTGCCCTTATTGCAAGAAATTTTAATTAATGATTACAACAACAAGTGCATTGCTATTTGGATAACGTCTCACTCATTTATTTAAATACACTCTAGTCAAGCACCGCAAATGCCGCTGACACCACACATCCTGCTCTCGTCCAAGCGCACTGCGCACTGCTCTAGAGGAGCTCACTGTAGCTATAGGAAAGCAAATAAAGCCTCTAATTGATCAGTTGGCCAGATGGTTTTGATAATACGCTTTTAGCTAAGTCTTGCGTACGAAAGTTTTGATAATGCAAAAATTAGGGTATACTTACGTAACACGTACTTTTTTTGTCGTAAGTACAAAAAAATACGAAGTTTTGATATTCCGGCCCCGGGAGATTGTTTTAACAGATTGTACTGAATCCCACTTCTCTACCGTCTACAACAAACAATTCATTATTTAATTAACTAATTAAATGATCATGTTTTCAGACCCACTTCTCTACCGTCTACAGCAAACAATACATTATTTATTTAATCAACTAATTAAATGATCATGTTTTTAGACCCACTCTTCCACAGTTTGCAGCTGACAATTAATTAATTATTTTATCAAATAATTCATCAATTAATTAAATGATTATATTTTCAGACCCTCTTCTCTACCGTCTGTAGCAGAAAATGAATTCAACATTATAATAATTTAACTAATTAATAAATTAGTTAAATAATTATATTGTTCAATTAAATAATTGTTCAATTATATTTTGAGACAGGCGATCGACAGAAATTATGTCGGAATTAGTCCTACACTCACACGTATAAATTTCTTTATTTTATCCATATAAATATTTTATGCAATATTAATTCACTATTAAATATACTATAATAACAAATAAATATTATATATTACCTATTACAAATACACTATACTATTAATATACATAAAATACATTATATAATATATATTTATTATACATTATATAACAAATATATCAACATATATTTAATAATATATATATTATATAAATAAATATATTATAGGCGTTCGTATTAGGAAAGTTTGCCGTGACCCACCTTGAGTGTGGTGCTGCCGTGTGTGCCGTGACCCACCTTGAGTGTAGTGCTGCCGTGTGTGCCGTGACCCACCTTGAGTGTGGTGCTGCCGTGTGCCGTGACCCACCTTGAGTGTGGTGCTGCCGTGTGCCGTGTGCGGGTCGTAGGGCGACACGGCGCCCTCAGGGGCGATGTGGCGAGGGGGGCGCTGCCGACTCTCGTGCTCCACGGTCCCCGTCGCCCTTTTTTTTATTCAATCAATTATTAAATAAACTATTTAATAAATTATTAAAAATATTATTGAAAAATTATAAAAAATATTCAATAAATTATAAAATAAATTAATCAAAAATTAAATATATTATGACAAAAATTATAAAAAAATTGTAAATAAAATATTCAATAAATTATTAGATAAATTATGTAAATTAAAAAAGATACCAACAAATAATACATTATTTAAATAAGTAGTCTCTCCACCAAACCCATTCAATGTAATTCTTAACAACATTAAATAAATTAATTAGCATTTTGTCGATGCGATTCAATTCATTATTAATGCTAATCCTACCTAAATAAAACAAATTGATAATAATTTCGTCAAACATAACAATTATTTTCACCACATTGTTATATTTATTAATTAATAAAAAAGTACTTAGTTTTGTATTATTTAATTAATTTTTTATTAAGTAATTTTTTATTAATTAAGTAATTTTAATTGGAACTTGACATGTTAATTAACATGTTTTAATTAAATTTAATACCATTTATTCAATAATTTTCAATAATTTANCAAGAGCCAGCAGCGCGCCGCCTCCGCCGCCTCCGCCGCCGAGACCTCGCCCGACTCTTCGGTCTACGAGCCCGCCAGTCCGGGGCACGATCTCTTCTCTGCACAGTGGGTGCTGTGTGCTGTGTGCTGTGTACTGTGTTGTGTTGTACCTCGCCGGACTCTTCGGTCTACGAGCCCGCCAGTCCGGGGCACGATCTCTTCTCTGCACAGTGGGTGCTGTGTGCTGTGTGTTGTGTGCTGTGTGCTGTGCTGTGTTGTGCTCTACTGTGTTGTGTTGTGCTGTATCTCGCCGGACTCTTCGGTCTACGAGCCCGCCAGTCCGGGGCACGATCTCTTCTCTGCACAGTGGGTGTTGTGTGTTGTGTGCTGTGCTGTGTTGTGCTGTGTTCTACTGTGTTGTGTTGTGCTGTATCCTTAGTATCCTTAGTATTTGTTTGGGACATAGCAGTCCCAGGACACGATGGATCGCCGCCTCTGATTATCGTTCATCCGCCCTCATTTGGGCCACCTGATGCACGATGCTGTTGCTTGCTTCTCGCCGCTGGTAGCCCACAACATGGTTACTGTGGCGTCCATGTCGCCCACAACATGGTTACTGTGGCGTCCATGTCGCCCACAACATGGTTACTGTGGCACCCGCGTATCTCACCGTGCCCAGGCCCCGCACCCCGCGTATCTCACCGTGCCCAGGCCTTAGTATCCTTGTACCTCGCCCGACTCTTCGGTCTACGAGCCCGCTAGTCCGGGGCACGATCTCTTCTCTGCACAGTGGGTGTTGTGTGCTGTCGTGTGCGATGTGCTGTGTGCTGTGCTGTGTAATGTGCTGTGTGCTGTGTTGTGTGGTCTATACACACTGTGTGCTGTGCTGTGTGTGCTGTGTGGTATGCTGTGTGCTGTGCAGTACTGAGTGTTACGCTTGTGATGAGCGATATTATGTGCTAAGATGCATGGGTACCGTGATGTGTGCTCATGATGTGGAAGCCTGTATGTTGAAACGTATTGTGTTGAAATGTTCGAGTTGTAGTTCACTGTGTTGAAGTGTACAAGTTGTATTGCGTTGAAGTCTACAAGTTGTATTGTGTTGAAATATACAAGTTATATTGTTGAAGTTTACGATAATTCACCTCGCAGGTACGGGTTCGGGGCGAGCGAGTTGAGTTTCAACTCACATTACAACTTCAGCCCACGACCAGGAGGTGCGAGCAGCGCCGGCCTCGACGTGTCGTCAGCTGATTCTACGACTTACGACCATCATAACAGGTGCTTACGACCCCCACAACAGGGGCTTACGACCCTCACAACAGGTGCTTACGACCCCCACAACAGGTGCTTACGACCCCCACAACAGGTGCTTACGACCCCCACAACATCACTCTATTTTCTTGTCTATGATTGGTGGATTTGGCTTGAAAGGCCGTCAATGATTGGCTGATGAACTTACGATCTCTTAACTTGAAAGTATAGTCCCTGGGGCGATCCCCCTGTCGTGAGGCCTAAAGTATAGGCCCCGTGGGGCCTAAAGCATAGGCCCATAGCTGGAGCGACCCCCTATCGGTAGTGTCGTACCTGACCGAGGGGGTCTCTTGTGAAAATGAGACCGGGGAACCACAACAACAACGACCACCACAACAGGTGCCCCCCCCACTAACACTCTCATCCCCCTCTTCCCCAGGTCGTGCATGGATGGCCCCCCTCTGGACCCTGGGGGGGACTCATCCCCCCCCTCCTCGTCCCCCTTCTCCCCCTGCCGGGGGGACCGTCAGTGGAAGACGTCCGAGGCCGTGCCCGCGGCCTGGCAATACCGTGGGTTACTCTTATTATTATTATTGTTATTGTTATTATCATCATTATCATCATTATTATCATTATTATTAATATTATTATTATTATTGTTATTAATGATATTATTATTATTATTACTGTTATTAATACTATTATTTTTATTATTATTATTGCCATTATTATTATTATTAACCTTATTATTATTATTATTGTAAATATTTTTGTTGTTGCTGTTACCTGACATCCCTTACCCCCCTCCCCCTCTCGCCCTCAGGCAAGGCAGTGGGGGGATTGAGAAGTCCCCCCCTGGTGGGGGGCAGCTGCTCCCCCCCGGACGTGCCTTTGCAGGGGGGGAGCCTGAGCCACGACATGGAGGTGCTCATCAAGCAGGAGGTGGACGGGCTGGACGTGGGGGGCCTGCAGTCCCCACACGTCACGGGGGACGAGGGGGACGATGGTGCCTCGTCAGGTGAGAGGGGGGGATGTACATCAAATAATATATATGCCATTAAAATATAAATGAAATATATGTCATTAAAATTTGGATAAAATATTTGCCACTAAAATATAACTAAAATATATGTTATCAAAATATAAGTAAAATATATTAAATTGAAATATAAATAAAATACATGATATTAAAATAATGAGGACGAGTGAACATGCGAGCGCAGCCATGGGCCAGCATATATTTATATATAATTTATATAATGTAATTAATATAAATAAGCCGCGGAGCCAAGTCTCAGGCTCAGCGCGCACTAACTACACGCAGCCGTAAAGCTAACACTGCAGACTGCGCTGGGATGCTACAAGCCGTACTAGAGACACAGCGCTTGAAGATGATAACGTCATAGGTGTTCAGCTATACCTAAGCATGGCCGATTATAACGAGCCGTTCTGCATCCGGCCTCATCTGCTCCGGCCTAACCTCTTCTGGCCTAACTTATTCTCGCCTAACCTCTTCTGGCCTAACCTTTTCTGGCCTAACCTCTTCTGGCCTAACCTCTTCCGGCCTAACCTCTTCTGGCCTAACCTCTTCCGGCCTAACATCTTCTGGCCTAACCTTTTCCGGCCTAACATCTTCTGGATTAACCTCTTCTGGCCTAACCTCTTCTGGCCTAACATCTTCTGGATTAACCTCTTCTGGCCTAACCTCTTCTGGCCTAACCTCTTATGGCCTAACATCTTCTGGCCTAACATCTTCTGGCCTAACATCTTCTGGCCTAACCTCTTCTGGCCTAACATCTTCTGGCCTAACCTCTTCTGGCTTAACCTATTCACGCTGCCCCGCCTCCCCACCAAATTGCAGCCAATGACTGTCTCTACCAGCTCACTTGCTCCGCCTCTTTAACTTCCCGCAGCCAATGAGGTTAGGTTAGATCCGTTCTGGTATTTTTGGGTGGAGAAATGTTGCAAAGGCGAGAATAGGTTAGTTCGGACTTGGTTATGCCAGATACAGTATGGCAATGCCCAACTTGAGCAATAAGCACTTCATCGTGCTTAGACGGTGGCTGTAAACGTTGCCTGTCGGAGACCAACACAGCCCAGCATCAAAGAAACTATGTGATCCCTTCCTACAATAACAAAGCTTCCAACAATTCTGCTCTGTCACAATATCGGCTGCAATCAAATCAGGTGCAAACATAGCATTTGAATTAGGCCAACCAGCCTTCAGCAAAGAAGCCTTGAATATATAGTATAGCTCAGAATCGTTCACTAACAAAGAAAATAATTTTGCACGAACAGCCTACGTTAACGTATTGGAAAAATCTTAGGTCGTCGGCTTACAAATAAAACTGGCGATTGAATTGGCATTGTTTCACTCTTCACATATGTGAACAAATTATTATTGGATAAATAAAACGTTTTATCATGTTGATGATTCTATTCTTCTTTAGATTTAGTACAAACCTGTAATTAATATTTTAAGGGAAGCGTACATCCGAACACGATACTAGTGGCCCACCGCAGACAACATTGTGTGCTCAGTTGCAAACATAATACAGGAGATAGACAGGAGATTTCTTTTTTATTGTGTGATTACTGCATTTGAAATATGTATCGTATATATAATCTGTTTCATCACGAACTTTATTTCCTAAGAACTTCACTGTAACGATCATCGTTGCTAAATTTGTCGAATGGAAAATCTACCCCGTTAAAATTTGAAACAGTTTTGCTCAGAGCAGGCAAGGAGCAGTGAGGAGGCAGGTAAAGAGCATGCATGCATGTCCATTTTTGAAGCCTGCACGTACGTATAACGAATTAAATCAATGCTACAAAACGGCCGCTACCGGCGATGGTGGTTTAAATCCTGCTTCAAACCTGCACTGCCGCTGCAATCGTCCCGACTTCTGCTCTCTAACTGGGTACCGACTAACGACCGGCCGTAACAAGTTATATAATAATAATATTATAGCGGTTTCAGCGTTCATTAGGCCGTAAGCCTGTCGCCGATTCTTAACATTGCAGAACATCCGTAGCTTGTTGTGGACTCGAACTCGCAACTCACTGCTCCGATCCTGCTACTCAGGGCCTATACTTTAAAAAAAAAGTTAAGAGATCGTAAGTTCATCGGCCAATCATTGACGGCCTTTCAAGCAAAATCCACCAATCATAGAAAAGAAAATAGAGCGTAAATACTTACGTTCACTTAGCGAATTTTGAAAATATGGCCCCTGAACTGTAATCACTGGGCCACCCAAACGATTGGATGACCATTTATCTTACATTGCAACGACTCTCGTGTTACGCTGTGGAGCCGTGGATATATTCTACGCCTGTCAGTAATGGCATACCCATTACCCTCTTAATAGAACGCCTGTCCCTCAGTAATGTTACCCCCATTACCCTGCTAATGGACTCCCCCTCCCCCAGACCTGCTGGGGTCAGTGGACAGCACGACGGTATTACCCTTCCTGTCATCGGGGGATGGCTCCCCCCAGCCCAACGCCCCCCTGGTCCCCCACCAGTACCAGGGGGGTGACCTGCATGACTTCCACCCCCACCACCTCCCCCAGCACCACCAGCACCTCCAGCACCACCAGCACCACCACCAGCAGCACCAGCAGCAGTTGGTGCAGCGGGAGTTCACCAACAACATCCCTGGCTTCATCCACATGACCAACCAGGAGCAAGCCATCCGCACCTCCGCCATGTTGTATGAGGACATCATAGCGGGCTATGGTGAGTGTGGTGACATGGCGGGCTATGGTGAGTGTGATGACATGGCGGGCTATGGTGAGTGTGGTGACATCATAGCGGGCTATGGTGAGTGTCGTGACATGGCGGGCTATGGTGAGTGTGGTGACATGGCGGGCTATGGTGAGTGTGGTGACATGGCGGGCTATGGTGAGTGTGATGACATGGCGGGCTATGGTGAGTGTGATGACATTGCAGAGACAGACGAAGTAAGCAACGTGTTGGCTCGTCTCCTCGGCAGCGCCATGCGGGAGAGCGTCGAGACGCTGGGGCGCCGGGCACCGCTGCAAGACAACGCTAACTACTTCGCTAAAATGGTGAGAACATTACGCCATTACATCAGCCATTTACTTCTTTATTAACGCTAATTAATTACTTCGCTAAAATGGTGAGACCTTATTCCGTATGTTTTTTATGTTGAGTCTGGGACTTCCTAGTCCCCGGTCACGCTGATGCGCCGCCTTCGTCGTCCTCCGTCTCCGAGTCGTCGTCGGATGTAACGATGGACGTGTTCCGTTTATTTGCCCTCATTTGGGCCAGCTGATGCAAGATGCTGTTGCTTGTCACTNCGAAGAGTCTGAACTCTGGCCGCGGCTCGGTTGTTAAATGGGAATCCTACACACTGCACAGTCTCTCCCTCCTTTTACTTTGATATTTCAATATTTTGAAGGTTTCACTATCAAAGTTGGGAGCCAGGCTGCCAATCATCTATCCATTAAGTGTGAAATACCTCTCTCCTCTCTAGTGAGTACACTGTACAGTCCCAGACGTTTACACCTGTCGCAGTAGCATACCTAGGTCGCTCATCCTGCTCATCTAGGTCTGTTGAACTGACTCCTATTGCTAAACCGTGCCTGCCTTTACTGGCAGTCTGGCACCCAAAGCTGGCAGCAGTACTCCAGAAATTGGAACACGAGGGCTTCGAAAGCTATAATCAATGTCTCCGCTTCTCTTGTTCTAAATCTCCGCCCGATCCACTCCATCTGTTGTCTTCCTTTAGTACCTATTGCAGTGATGAGGTCATCAAAAGTAGCTTCGGTACTCATCAACTCCCAGTGATTGCGAACAGTTGCTTCTCCTAAATTTCTGTACCGTCTGATGCCAAGAAGCGATGCAGCGTCATGGTCTCTGTATCTCGTTACTTCGAACTTAATGCCGTTGAATTGCATATTGTTCACTAGGGCCCAATCTTAGATTGACCACAAGTCATCCTGTAGCCTCTCGCAGGCTAGGTCATCTGTGAAGGATCACAGTTCCTTGTATCGCATTCTTGTATCGTCCGCAAATGATGATGTAGATGCGTAGGTAAGCTTCGAATCGACGTCAGCGATGTGGATGAGGAAGAGGATCGGTCCAAGCACTGAGCCTTGTGGCACTCCGCTTTTCACCTTCGTTTCGCCCGATTTCGAGGTTCCAATTGCGACAGCTTGTACTCTACCTGTTAGGAAGTTGTGGATCCATCAGTGCTTAACCAATACACCAGCCCAACAGGACAACGCTAACTACTTCGATGAAATAATGAAAGTATTTAACCGTTGCACCGGCAGGACTCTACAAATTACTTATATCATTAGTCAGCTTAAATCGCAAGTTCACTGAAAATTCAAAAGCGAAAAATACTCTGCGTAAATTCACCATATTTGCATTGATAAAGTTAGATGAGCTCCATCATTTTAAAAAATCTACAAAATACAAGTACGATAAAATGAGAATAGGATTTTTATCGGTTGTATATAGGAACTAATTTTTTTCTCTATTCATCGCAAATGTATTCTATGGACTTTGAACTGATGATAGAGCTGGTCTAACGTTCTCAATAAAGATTTGATAAACTTGTTTGGCGTTTTCTTTGCTTTTCAATTCTTATTGAACTTACGATTTAAGCAGATAAATGATTTAAATAATTGCTGTATAACGAGCGCTTCATTAGCAACTCTGTTCGGGGTGCATCCCGGAGGTCAGCTTTGCCACACTTCACACTTAACCCTCCACCGCCGTATGCCACTCTCCGGGAACATAACTTTCAACTTAAATTATACGTAAACTATTGAGTGTAGCTACCTGAGGACGATTGTGCGCAACAGAGAATATTTTTAAAGTTGTCGTACGTGGCGGCAACCATCAGTGCAAGTCATTTAGCGCTCACTAGCAACGTATCCTTTTTGTGAAGTAGGCTTGTGACAATATTGCTCCGGTTACTCATGTCAGGCGGTAGAGGGTTAAAACCATAGCGCTGGATGCCCACAGCCGCTGCTTAAGGTGGTGCTTGAAAGCCGCGAGCTCTCAGGCAGGCTTGGCTGAATCCCTATGGGAATCTATCACTACGTATAGTCATTGTAACTCCGCTCGTAAATGAAATATCAATCTAAATTTTTTCATGCTCATTCAGCTATTTATTTACAATTTCTCTACAGTAACAAAAAATATGTATATTTTGTCTAGCATTAGTTATGATAGAGGAAAATGTTGTACATCGCTCAATCAATANTCTAGCACTAAGTGTAGCTAGTTGGGTCATGATTGGCTCCAGGACTTATTTACAAATTAAATTTGTGGCTCATGGGTGCGCTTCCACTCTCATCGTTTTCTATTATCATTAACTGTCATCATTATCTATTATTATTTTTATCATCATTATTTATTATCATTTTCTCTTATTTATTATCATTGTCCACCAGAGACACGAGGACGTGTGGATGGACACGGCGCGGACGCTGGCGGACGTCATGCAACTTATCATCGAATTTGCGAAACTCGTTCCGGGCTTTAGGAAGTTCCCGCAGGCGGACCAGATCAACCTGCTCAAGTGTGGCGGTGAGTGGCAGGGCAACCTGCTCAAGTGTGGCGAAGGTGGTTATCCTGCTTAACTGTGAAGAGAACACAGTTAAATTTAATTCATGACTGACGGGAAGAATGATTCGCTAATATTTGGCCAACAGGTTGGAATACGGCCTTTGTCAGTAAATAAACGTAAAATTATAACTACATTAGTCAATTACGTCGCAGGGCTCATAGTACAAAAAAATTAGTTTTAGCGCAACAAGGGAACAAGTTTAAACGATGAAAATCTGCGCGAAATGAGGAAGTTACTTTACATTACTTATACTTTATAGTGATGCCATCAACACCTGACGCTGTCCTTTCTCCTCACATCACTCAGGGCAATGAGTGAGACTTTGTCCGAAAAACTTGGAAGTTTTTGTCCTTGTGCTGGTCATCATGAGTGAGCCGCAACAACGACCTGCGCCTTCACCTCTACCCTCACTATACTTCCAATTTTACCCGCACTTTACCCCACACTACCCCCACTTTACCCTCACTTTACCCTCACATTACCCTAACATTACCCCCACTTTACCCTCACATTACCCTCAGGAGGCTTCGAGATCGCGCTGGTATGGATGAGCCGCAACTATGACCTGCAGAAGGACTGCGTGCTGTACAACAACTGCTACGTGCCCGCCTCCAGCTTCGCGACCAAGGACAAGCTCGAGGAGGCCCTCGTCAAGGATGTGTACCAGTTCGGCCACACGCTGGCCCAGCTCAAGCTCTGTGAGAAGGAACTGGGGCTCTTCGCGGCCATTGTGCTGCTGCAGGCTGGTAAATATGTGTGATTGTGTTGTGTATATGTGTGCTTGTGTTGGTTGTGTTATGTATGTTTACAACATTACTTATAGCGACCATTGTGCTGCTGCAGGCTGATAAATATGTGTGCTTATGTTGTGTATATGTGTGCTTGTGTTGGTTGTGTTATGTATGTTTACAACATTACTTATAGCGACCATTGTGCTGCTGCAGGCTGGTAAATATGTGTGCTTGTGTTGTGTATATGTGTGCTTGTGTTGATTGTGTTATGTATGTTTACGACATTACTCTTTTTAGTTGCTGCAGTCCGTCAATTTGTCATGGTTATCATTATTGTATAATTGCTAATTATCTTTGTTATATAATTTTATAATTATACTATTATATAATTAGATAAAATTATTATATAATTGCCATTTATCTTATTGTATCATTGCTATTTATTTCTCAAGTTTGCTTAACTCGCAAGTTCAGTCAAAATTAAAAGGCAGAAAAACGCTTTAGCCAATACATGGTGAATTTTGTGTCGTTTTTTTTTGCTTTAAAAATGTTTAATAATGTTTCTTTGCTGTTCATGATAGAAAATTAAGATATTGACATAGCACTACCTTTGTCTTGTTTGTGCAGATAGCACCACCTTTGTCTTGTTTGTGCAGATAGCACCACCTTTGTCGTGTTCGTGCAGATAGCACCACCTTTGTCGTGTTGTGTGCAGATAGCACCACCTTTGTCGTGTTGTGTGCAGATAGCACCACCTTTGTCGTGTTGTGTGCAGATAGCACCACCTTTGTTGTGTTTGTGCTGATAGCACCACCTTTGTCGTGTAGTGTGCAGATAGCACCACCTTTGTCGTGTTGTGCTGATAGCACCACCTTTGTCGTGTTGTGTGCAGATAGCACCACCTTTGTTGTGTTTGTGCTGATAGCACCACCTTTGTCGTGTAGTGGTCTCTTATACACATCTAGATGTGTATAAGAGACAGCCAGAGACACGAGGACGTGTGGATGGACACGGCGCGGACGCTGGCGGACGTCATGCAACTTATCATCGAATTTGCGAAACTCGTTCCGGGCTTTAGGAAGTTCCCGCAGGCGGACCAGATCAACCTGCTCAAGTGTGGCGGTG